>NC_136514.1:30339114-30354114 GCF_053919585.1 Euprymna scolopes | reverse complement strand
CGAAAGAATCTTTTTTTTTTTTTGTTTTTTTTTTTTTGTTTTTTTTAATTAGAAATAATTGAATTGGGATAAAATATATATATATATAATAACTTATAACTAAAATTAAAAATTAAAAATCTGTTTCATAAGGAAGAACAAGCATAAAGAAGAATAAATTGTACGATCGTTTCGGAAACGATGTTTTTATTGTGATAGACAGTGAGTCTTGGACAATCATCAAATTATTGTCCAAGACTCACTGTCTATCAAAATAAAAACATCGTTTCCGAAACGATCGTACAATTTATTGATTTTGTTTTTTCTTCCTTATGAAACAGATTATTAATTTTTAATTTTAATTATAATTTATCAATCATCTTACTCAATATTAAAATAGCTCTAGGACATATATGCCTATCGAGCTTATTATATATCTACATTACAACGAACACTGTTTTCTTTTCTTTTATTTTAATTGTATTAATGAATTTACTAATACATTAAAATATACTCTGCTCTTTAGACTCTTGTTCTAATCCCCTATATATATATATATATATATATATATATATATATATATATATATATATATATATATATATATATATATAAGAATGTAGATAGGACATTTCTCAACCTATATACTCAAGGAATTTCTGATCTACATACTTGAAAGTTGGTATGTAGGATATTCAGACATGTGGAAAAATTTTTAATCGCTTTTCATACGAAAAAATCTGCTAAGGAGGTAAAAATTGAAAAATAGGTACGTGGGGATCATCGGATTCTTATGTTTGCCAACTGTTTCACGAATGCGCATGCATGAATCGTTCCGATGGCAGATTCTTTATGTCAAGAATAACTAGACTTGAAAATATTTTGTAAATAACGTGTCAAGCTGGCCTAATGGTTATCGTATTTGACTCATTGTCTTTAGGTTTGGGTTTCGATCTCAGGTCGAGTATTTTATTTACTTGCAAAAAGTGAAGTGTTTAGAAAAAACATAATACTCGCATGCACGTGTCTCAGTTTAAATGGAATTTAACGTTACGTTTAATACATACGGTATTTCTGTTTATAATAAATTAACTGTACCCGGCCACGCGTTGCTGTGGCTCAAAACAAACAAAAAAGCAAAAAAGGCAAAATGCATGTTTCTTATATTTATGTTCCCAATAGCTATGGATATTGCTTTCAAATATAATTTTGTTGTTTGTTCGGTACTGTACTCATAGAAATATTGATGCTCAAGTGAAACCTGTTGTACTTAATGAATTACCATGTCGCAGTAATGAAAATATCCAACATGCACGCAAAACGATAAGGTATAAATTACTAATTAAAGGAAATTGTTTTCGGAGAAATTAGAAATTTAAACTATTTCCCATATCTTTACGGCAAATGTCACATGACAAAACAAACATAACCAAAATTATTTCTTTTTGTTGAATGATGGCAGACTTAATAATTACGACGTGACAATTGGGTAGATAACATTGGTTATTGCTGAAACAAAAAAGCGCCCTTTTTTATCAGCCGACATGTACAATGAACAATCAGCATAATTGGACCCGGAAACAAACGAAAAAAATAGAAAGACAATAAATTAAAAAAAAAAATTAATTTACTGATTATATATATATATATATATATATATATATATATATATATATATATATTTATATATATATATATAATCAGTAAATTAAAATATAATATGATATAATATAAAGCTGTGTGTGTGTGTGTGTGTGTGTGTGTGTGTGTGTGTGTGTGTGTGTGTGTGTGTGTGTGTGTGTGGTCACAAATAGGCTCCTATATGGTTGACTATTTTAAAAAACTGATTACATATAATGATAGAAGATGTATCGAGACACAGGAATGGGTATGTTTGATCCTGCAGAACCGTGGTTCATTAAAATTGTGGGGCCTGCGTTCGCGCCTGATCCACAAAGTATGGAAATAAAAAATTTAAAAATTAAAAAAAAAACGTTTACAAGTGTTTCTGATATAGATGTACATAAGAATACTTTGATAAGTATGGTTTAACTTAAATAGGGATGATATAAAAAAAAAATTGTGGGGTCTGCGTTCGCACATGACCTCCATAGAATGGAAATAGGCACAAACTTTAATAAAGACTTTTCATATCTATCTGCGTAAGTATACTTTGATAATTGTGTTTCAGTTTGAAGAAATATGGTATAATAAAATGATGGGGTGTTCGTTCGCGCCTGATCTCCATTGAATGGAAATATGTCACAAAGTTTAACAAGGATTTTAAATATAGATCCACAGAATATTGTGAAAAGTGTTTCAGTGTGAACAGGTATGGTATAATAAATTATGGGGTTTATCTATTTTATTTTTACTTTCATCATATATTGCTTTGGTTTTGATACCCCCGAATTCGAAGCTATCTCTTTACAACCCTTCCTTTTCATAACCTATCATACTTTGACAAATCAGAGTCCATTTTCTGTAGGCTGTTTTTGAACTCAGTCAATGACGGGTACTTTTGCTAGTATATATATATATATATATATATATATATATATATATATATATATATATATATATATATATATATATATATATCATTCATTGCAACATAACCACACCTTTGACTTTAAACAAGCAAAAGTAGTTAAATTTATTTCAAATAAACCGCGCCGGAAACTTCTTGAATCTGCGCTTATCGCAATTTCAAGCACTATTAAACAACGTGGAGGTTTCTATAACATAGCGCCACTAATAAGTAAACTTTTATTAAAAGAACATTATTTAACTGTGGACACAGGTTAACTTTCTCACACCATTCAACACCCCCTATAATAATTAACACATAATCTTAATCAATAAATTACATAAAAAATAAAAAACACTCATTTCATTTCTGTTACAAACTTATATTTGAATTTCAACAGATATATCTTTTTCCCAATAAGAATATAAACTTGCGTTCATAGTTTTAAAATTACTTTAACGACTATATGACGTCACTAAAATTTCCTTCTCTTTAACAGCGCCATCCCTCCCCCTCCTTTTTAAAATTTCCAACATCATTTTTCCGTTTCTCTGAAATAGAACTGCGTCACACTGTGCACGTGAAACATTTTCAAATATTTCGTACTGGTATATTTTTTGGTTTCTTAATCTCATTCATCCAGAGGAAGTCTCGAAATAAAGACGAAACGTTGATGAACACATAATACGGTTTGTTTCTTTTTGTTTTCTCTATTTTGTCGGAATACTATTTCCATTATTTTCATCATATATATATATATATATATATATAATTTTCTCAAGAAAAGTTGCAGATTGTATTGTTTATTTACATTTAATATATTTTTTGCAGAGTATAAACACAACAAAAGATGGGTTTACGTTTTCTAGTGCACGCTGAATCGAACACACGCACACAAACACAAGCATGCACGATTCTGACAACGATTAATATGTAAAAAGACTTACAGGGAAAAATAGAAATACAATTTTTTAAAAAAATGTAAATATACTGTAAATTTACTGAATATCTATATAAACTCAATTTTCTCAAAAGAAAGTGCAGTTTATTTACATTTACTATTTTTGCAAACTATTTGAAAACAAAAGTTGTGCTTTTGTAATCAAATTCACGTTGAACCGAACACACGCACACAGACATACGCATGCACTTTTAAATTTACTGAATATCCATATATACTTATTTTTCTCCCAGAGAAGTTGTATTTTGTATTATTTGTTTACATTTATTATTTTTTCCCGGTTGTTTTAACAAATAAAGTTATGTATTTTGTATCAGTGGCATCGCCGGGCCAAATAATGTTTCTTAGTGACGCCATATTTTAAATTTTATCAATCGTTCCTTTATAAAGGAAAAAAGAGAATTACGGAATATAAGAATTTTTATTTATGAATCAGAAATCGGAAAGATTATGTTATGTCTATGCATCTATGTGCTAGCTAATATCTATGGGCCAGTTGCGATCGGTGTAATCACACTAGCTGTGGAAAATGTAGAATTGGTCCCGATGACAACTGGTAACAGTGTCAGGAATAGATATTTTATTTACAGAGAAAATGGGAAGTTTTGGGTATATGGTTAGAAAAAAAAACGTACCGGGAGTATCTTCATCGCTCTTTTGGAAAGAAGAAGGCAAGGATGGCTAGCTCATTATATACACGAAGGGCATCTTGGGAACGCGGGGCATGATGGGAACAGTTATTTTTTTCCTGTCTCTTCATTTTTTTTTCTAGATAGGAGGATATAAAAGCTGGGAAAAATCCCTGGAGGGGATATAAAGAAAAGAGTCGTGAACATCTCTTGAAAAGTATTTCGTGTTGCTGACGTTCAGATTGAGCAGAGTGACATTGGTGGCGAGAGGCCAGGTGTGGTCGATTGGAAAAGAAGAGGGCAGAAACGTGCTGTTGTTAAGCGAGTGACTCACTCCTTCCCGAACCCCAGAACCGAATCCTGGTTGTAACTTTAGAGAACTTCTTTTTCTAAAGATGTGATTGTGATGGTGTTGTTCGTCGGATGCAATGTAGCATTTTATTATCACGACTGAATGTGTCTATAATGGTGTTTGAAAGCTACATAAGATAGTGGCTATTAGGCTATAGATCTTGAATTTGTATGTGGCCCTTGTGTTACAAAACTACGATACTTTGTACAAGTGGGGTATTTTTGCAGTCATTTTATTATTGTTTTTTATTACATTTTCACCCCAAACAAGGCACATTGCCACTTTGATGTAGGGGGCTACTATTAGGGACACAGGCTACAAGGGTACTAGGTGGGGAGTTGGGCAGTAAGATGTCGCTTCACGTTACACTTGAATTTCTGCATGTCAGTACAGTTACGGAAGCAGGAACCTGGCAGGGAGTTCCAAAGTCTAACGGTTCTGGGGAAGAAACTACTAGAGAAGGCTCTCTTACATCTAGGGATCTCTACTGTGAATGGGGTGGGATTGTACTGCTTGTCAGGTTTGTCGGGGGTATTTACGTTGAGGGGGTGCAAATTCTTGTAGTTTGTCAGAGCATTCACCATTAGAATATTTGTAGACCAGGCAGAGGGATGTAACATTTTGTCAATGGGACAGAATCTGAAGCTTAAATGACAGTTCAGGACCTATCAGGTTGGCGACTCTCTTTTGAACTCTGTCCAGGAGTGAGAGACTAGTAGCAGATGCACCAGCCAAAATGTGACAACAATACTCCATACATGGGCGAATGGTGGCCTTATAAAGGTACAGGATACTTTCAGGCATAGGTAGCTTTCTAACATGGTAGAGAGAGCCCACCTTCTTTGCAGCAGCCTTGGCAATACTCTCAATGTATCTGTTCCAACTCATGTTCTCTGTGAATGTTAGGCCGATGAGTTTAAAAGAAGTACTTTCAGGTAATGTATTTTTGGCCATTGCTATTGGTGGAAGAGAAGGTTTCTTATAAATATTGAAGGAAACAAGTTTAGTCTTGGCAGCTTTAAATGTGACCATCCATTTTTGTCCTTATTCCACTACAGATTGGAGGTCTTCGTCCTGCCATTTCCTTAGATATGTATTAATTTGTTTTCCCCTTGTGCCTGTTATAACAGAGCATGGTGTCATCAGCAAGTATACCCATCTCAGAGTTAATTTTATCAGGGAGGTCATTTATGAATAATAGAAATAATAAAGGTCCAGAATATACCCTGAGGTACTTATATTATATTGTTTAGATGTACGGTGTATATCGTCGGGACATACACCGTTAAAGTACTTGTAGAAAAGCCAGAGGGATGCTACATTGCGTCGATGGGACAGAGGCTGAAGCTTGGATGATAGTTCAGGACCTATTAGGTTGGCGACTCTCTTTTGGACCTTTCTAGAAGTGAGAGACTAGTAGCAGATTCGCCGGCCCAAATATGACAACAATACTCCATACATGGGCGAATGATGGCCTTATACAGGATACTTTCAGGGGTCAGTAGCTTTCTAGCACGGTAGAGAGAACCTACCCTTTTTCGCAGCGGTCCTGGCAATGCTCTCAATGTAATTGTTCCAACTCATGTTTCCAATGAACGTTAGGCCGAGGAATTTAAAAGATGTACTTTCAGATAAAGAGTCCTTCGTCATTGCTATTGGTGGTAGAGAAGGTTTCTTGTAGTTATTGAAGGAAACAAGTTTATTCTTGGCAGCATTGAATGTGACCATCCATTTTTGTTCCCATTCCACTACAAATTGGAGGTCATTCTCTAGTGTTTCTGCCATTTCTTTAGATATGTGTTCATTTGTTTTCCTGTCGTGTCTGTTATAGAGCGTGGTGTCATCAGCATATATACCCATCTCACAGACAATTTTGTCAGGAAGGTCACTTATGAATATTAGGAATAATAGAGGTTCAAGGATAGACCCCTAAGCCACTCTAGAATTTATGTCATATTGTCTAGATGTACGGCCATCGAGGACAACCTGGATTTTTCTCTTATCTAAGAAGGATTTAATTATGTTAAGTATTCTTCCAGTGATACCGTATGATCTGATTTTCCTGAGAAGACCTTCATGCCATACCCTGGCAAAAGCCTTGGATATATCTGGAGCTACCGCTCTACCCTCCCCTGCTTGTGAATGGTATATACGCTCAGAGATTACAGTTAGAATGTCTGCTGTGGAACGGGCTTGCCTAAATCCATATTGTTGGTCGAAGAAGTTTAGTATCTATTAGGTGATGGACTAGAGCTTGGTTAATTATGAACAAATATTTTGGCAAAAAGTGGGAGAAGGCTAATGGGGCGGTAATTTGCTGGGTCAGTTCTTTCGCCAGAATTCTTGAGAACTGGTACCACAGAAGCAGTTTTCCAGCAGGCAGGAAAGCAAGATTCATTAAGGCATTTGTTTTAAAGTTTGGAGAGGATTGGAGCTACTTCGGCGGAGCACTTTTTTAATAGCACAGCCGGGATGAGATCAGGTCCACATGCTTTTGCAGTGACAAGATTTTTTATAATGGCATGCACCTGAGAAGGGGTGATTTTCAGATCGTCAAGTGTGGCGTCTGTCCGCAAAGGAAAGTCTGGGAGAGGGTGGTTAGCTGGGTCTAGTGTGGAGTTGGAGGCAAACCGACTGGCAAGCATGTTAGCCTTCTCGGTTGCTGAGCAAACAACTTCATGATTGCTGCATAGTGGGGGAATTGTTGATTGCCCATTATTTACTACACTGTTGTAGATTTTCCAGAAGTCACGGGTTCCTAATTTCTGAGCTTCAATGCGTTTTTGGGTTTCAGTAAATTCTCTCTTAGCTGTCGCTATTTCTTTCTTTTTCTTATATAGGAGATAAGAATTCTGCATTAATTAAACTATAATATTTATGCATATTTTACGACCGGCCAACGCCTGGAAGCCTGCTAGTACAGGGTGACCCCCCCCCAAAAAAAAACGGGCCCCAACTCTAATTAGGTCCCGTTTCTTAGTGTTTTGTCCGATGAAATGAAACTTTGGTCATAACTAGTTTATTATATTCAAAACATCACATCAAAACACTAGGGTCTTTGGCCTTTTTTTTTCTCCGTTCTACAGCATATGTTCTAGATGGCCTCCATTTAGCTTTTGTTTTATTTGGGGGGGGGGTCACCCTGTATATATATAACATTAACTTATTCAAGAAAGCTCATTTGCGACGATAATAATTACAATAATTACTGTAGCTTAAGGGACGTTTGTTTCTAGAAGATTCGGATTTTATTTTTACTCATTTTCATGCGAAAGAAGGCGTTTTGCCACTTGTTTGTAAAAGGCTATTATTTGGGATCGTACATAACAGACTATTTGGGGGAATTGGGCAGCGAAATATCTGTTCGCATTATATTAAACTTCTGCATGTCAGTACAATCAAGGAAGCAGGAAACAGAGAAGAAAATTCAAAAGTCTGACAGTCTAAGGAAAAAAAACTATAAGAGTATAATGCTTCCCGGCATCTAGGGACCTCAATAGTGAAGTGGTGGAATTTTGCTGCTTGACGGATTGGTCGAATATGTACCTTCGAGCAGGGAACAAGTGCTGTGAATTCATCAACCACACTTTATTAAAGTACTTGTAAAATAGGCATATGCAACATTGTGGCGATGGGACAGAGGTTGGAGTTTGGTTGACAGTGCGGGACTTATTAGATTAAATCATGTCGCGCGTTGGCCAGATTGTTTATAGTCCGTCTACGTCTAAGAGGAAACTGGGGGAATTATTCGTTTGCCATAAAGAATTTTCTGGCAATCTGTTTTTCTTTTCCTTTTTGGGGCGAAATCGGAAATCTGAGACGAGAGACATTCATTCTTGGTAATCGGTTTAAGCAAACAGCTCTTGTCTAAAGCAAAGGTACGGATCACGGAGTCGTCGTTTCTGTTTGGATACAGAGGATTATTCCCCCTTTCAGATATGGATTATCTAGATTAGCAAAGAGAAAGGGACGGAGTAAACTTTACTTTTGGTTCACAATAAACAATGGAATACATATATTATCAAGAGCACCCAGAGAGTACAGACCACCGCCACTGTTCAACGCTAAATTCCAAATTATCTATGAAATAAATTCGTATTATTTGGAGCATTCGGACTACTGTATTCATCTTTAATGTTATTCGCACAACGTTTCGGTCGATGCAACCTCCGGACTTCTTCGGGTGTATCTTGTCGAACTCGGGAATTTTTCTGTCGGGCGGAATCTTTATTTAATTCACGGAATAGCATGCTCTCGTTCCATCAGACATGACTGGGCAGAAGTCATAAGTAATTCGCAGTTGCATTTTGAGTGTCGCCCGCACTGAGGATTGAACCTTCAACCTCCAGAATTTTATTAAGTACTTTATCCATTACGCCATGGGTCAAATAAGATGTATTTTACATGAAAATAATGCACTTCTCTATCTAAAAAGATAAAGCAAGTATCTAGCAAATAAATAAATAAATATATATATATATAAATATAAAAAAATATAAATAAATAAATATAAATATATATAAATATAAATAAATAAATATAAATAAATGAATATAAATATATATAAATATAAATAAATAAATATAAATAAATAAATATAAATATATATAAATATAAATAAATATAAATAAATAAAATATATATAAAAAGAACAAACCCAAAAAAGTAATAAAAAAAGAATAACAACAAAAAAAAACAAAATACATAAATAAATGAATCTAATATATAACAGGCTATATGTCTGTCTGTCTGTTTCCATATTTTCAAACTTTATCTCCTCCGAAACTAAAAGTCGCAGAGCGGCGCTAGGGGCCTCAAATGATTGGGTTTTTTACGGGCCGATTTTTTATAGATCTTTAGCCGGTTAAATCAGTTTTTAAGGGGTGAAAAATGGGTGAAAATTGAAAAATCATTATACATTTATATAGATTTTATATCTTTCATCATAGTTTATTTTTAATCAGTTCATATGCGTGTCACGTTGGTACAGTGGTAACGTCACCAGTTTTGAATACTACAGTTTTGCTTTCGGTTTCGATTCCAGGTGATGGCACCCAAATACTTTTTTGGCCCCCTGACAAAAGGAGGGTGGGCCTGTAAATTTACCCTTGTCCGTTCGTCTGTCCACACTTTTCTCAATAACTATGCCTTGGAATTTTTTTTAAATTTTGCACAAACATTAAACATGATATGAGTAAAAAAAAGTAACAGAACGAATTTTCAGGGAAAACTCCGGTTGCCCCCCCCTAGGAGTGCCTTTCAGGTTAAAATGGCTAAAATTGACACCTTTGTACTTATTAAACAAAAATTGATGCCTTGGATTTTTATAAAACTTTCTGAAAAGTTGTAACTAACTGATTTCTATATAATTTTGTTTGTCTATGTTTCGCGATAACTCCATTTTGGGGACTATTTTACCATATGTGTCCAAAATTTTCTGTGTATGTCTGTTTAGCAGTTTTGCATGGTGCTGAACTCAAATTTAGATATGTTAAGGTCTTGGGGACTTTTAGGTTTAAATGGGGGGGGTCAAATGATGAACTCAGTCATTTCTTCTTTTTGCATGATACAGAACTCCAATTTACATGTTAAGGCCTAAAACTGCACCGTTTGTTCATTTTCACCAGGATTTAACGTCCTCTGGGGACTTTTAGGGCTAAATGGGGGGGGGGTGAATTTAGTCATTTTTTTATGTATCGTTCACGGGGGATTATGCATGCTTTACTTGTTTTTTTGTTTGTTTTTTTTTTTACTTTATAGATCACGATTCTATAATAATATATACGAAATCTGTACAAGTTAAAATATCATATTTAAGCGTATCTTACGCCCGGTAAAAGCCGAGACCCACCCCATCCGCAACTAAATAAATAAAAATAAAACAAGTGATGTATCTAGTCAAACAAAAAGAAAAAACAAAACGAATAAAAAATAAACAAAAAATACAACACACGCACACACACACACACACACACACACACACACAATACGGTGTTTCTGGAACAGAAAGAAATGACGGACGTATCTAGCCAAAATTATCAATATATCAATTTCTTCAATAAGAGACATTTTCTATTTCAAAACAAAAAAAAAAGCAAAAAGAAAGAAACAAAAAAAAACAATAAATAAATAAAAGACAAATAAAAAAATATACGGAATACAAAAAGTAAAATAAAAACGTTTCCCGAGAAAACCATTTTTAGAATTAAAATGTTATTCTTTGCCAAAAAGTGACAATCTTCTTTGAGCAGATTAAATTAAATCCAATTTAGAATATTTAAATTTCCTTCGGATAAATTTTATTCGGAACATGATTGGATTTATACGTCTAATGCAGGCAACAGATAGAACGCTTTTGTATTGGCTGCCAACTTGCTCGATTTTCGAGTACAAACACGCGTTTCGAGCGATTGGCGAGTACGTGCAAATGTTTTTCTCAAATCGATATTCTTTTGGTAGTGAAGGAGTTTATGGATTACGTCTTTTTTATTCATGGAAACCTCTCCAGACACGCCGTGAAGCCACTTGATGTATAGCATTGTGTATGTGTGTGCGTTTACTTTTGTTCTTGTTTGGTTGGTTGGTTGGTTGCTTTTTTTGTTTTACGGCATATCAACCCTTTCCAGGTTATTTAATGCCAAATCCAGTGATTTTGAAGAACAAATTTTTAATAGAGTATATTTGTCTTGTTTCAAGTCGGTTTCTATTTAACCCATAGTTGGGAGCCTAACAGGTACTACCACTCCGGGTCAGAGTGGACCTGGGAGCAACGACAATTAAAGGGTGGCTTCACACTCCCCAAAGCCCGCAAGCGGGAGCCTCACCATCGAATATAATTTAAGGTCATAACCAGGACCCCTTTGTTCTTGTTGTGTATATATAACTGCGCGTGAGTTGAAGCTGGTATGTGAGTCATTGAGTTCTTTCGCCTTACCATCACCGGCATCCCCGAGTAGGATGATTTGGTTTCTGGAGAACATGTTCTTCGGTTCCTTTCGTTCGGTCGACTAGTGACGTCTGTGCCAAACTGCTTTTCTTGATTGTACTGGCTTACTATAGTCACCTAAAGAGAAATCAGTGACTGCTAACTCGTAAGATTTTCGAGCACAGGCAAATCAGCGTGATTTAGGTAGTGGAGGAAATAACGGATTACGTCTTTTATATTTATAGAAATCGCTCCAAACAAGCTGTGAAGCCACTTGATGTAAGAAGATCATTTGTCGACGTTTATGCAGACGGCACTATGTGATACTATAAAGTGGACCTGAGGTGGACTTGAGCCACTAAGTGCTGAGATGGGGGGGCAATAGACAAAGAAACAGGAAAGAATAGATAGGAAGTAACAAACAATGAATCTGTAGGTATTTTAGATCAAGCTTTTTAGAGTGGACAATGACAATAGAAACCTACAGATAAAACAGGGGAGGGCAGCTTCCGATAGCCGGGATGGGGGGAGGCGATCTCAGATACCAACGTAGAAGAGACAGTTGACAACTAGATGCCCTTCGTGGCGGATAGGAGTTGGACAATTTTTAGAGTTGACTGACAAAAATCTTTTTAGTTCTCTCTCTTCCGACCTAGAGCCTGTGGTACAATGGGATGAAAAAAATGGCTAGTTAACTTTAATGCTTCCAAAACCAAACTTCTATCTTTTCACCGCCGTTCGTCGGCTCTCATGCAGACGAAACTATCACATACAGCGACACTTCAAGGGCCAGCAATAGCCAAGATTTTTCTGAGTTTCTCTCCCCCGACCAAACGACAGAAATGTATGCAATAATAAAAAAAATGATACTGATCCAAATCCTGACCCAAGATCGCGTCAGGATCCTCCGTTTCTTATATTTCAACGGAACATGCTTACATAATAAAACGAAATGAAACATGAAAATAATAGAAGGGTCACCAGATAGATAAATCTATCTATCTATCTATATATCTATAAATGTGAACATGTCTGTCTGTCTGACTGTCTGTCTGTCTGCGTGTCTGTGTGTGTACATTTCCCTACGCAATAACTTTGTCAATTTAAAGTCTACAAACTCGAAATTTGATATAGAGGGTACTGGCATTTGGGAAAATCGATGTGATCCGTTTTCGGATATCAATTTGGCTGTTAAGGGGTCAAAGTTCAACGATTTGACTTTTGAGAACTCTACTAGACTCCTCCGAAACTTTGGGGTCTAAACACTTGAAATTTTGGATATAGGTTTCTTGGGCATGTATGTAACTTAATAACTTGATTTGAACCCAAAACAATAAATATTAAGAGGTCATAATAGGGGTCAAAGTTTAAAAAATTTACTTTTTTTTTTTTGCTCAAAATGAACCTCAAAACACCCGGGCAACGCCGGGCTTAAATGGTAGTATATATATATATATATATATATATATATATATATATATCTACAGACACTAGTGTTTCATCCTTCCGGGAATCTTCAGTGCAGGGTGTCACGATTACTACCAGTCGAACGATTCGAACCCCGTATCACGAGACATCTCTGGCTCTATTAGCGGAGACCTAATCCATTCGGCTACCATTAACCGCTTGAAATAACGTTGAATTTTAAACATCTTAATTTTAAGTGTTCATTTACGCCAGACAGACAGTGATCTAATCGTTATACGATGATCTACGCATAAGAGCTAAATTGACCGACTTTTAATTCAACTGAAAGTGCTCAACGATAAGAAACGAATTTCTTAAAGGGGCTGTTATAATATATATGTATATATATATATATATATATATATATATATATATATATATATATATATATATATATATATAAGTGAACGTGGCTGTCTGTGTGTGTGTCTGTGTGTGTACATTTCCCTACGCAATAATTCTGTCAATTTTTAGTCTACAGACTCGAAATTTGATATGAGTACTGAGATTTGGGGAAATCTTTGGGATCGGTTTTCGGCCAGAAATTTGGCGATTAAGGGGTCAAAGTTCAACGATTTGACCTTTGAAAACTCTACCAAACTTCTCTGACAATTTTGTGTCTAAACACTTGAAATTTTAGATATAGGGTCCTTGAACATGGATCTAACATAATAACTTGATTTGAGACGAAAACAATAAATTTTAAGGGGTCATAATATGTGTAAAAGTTTTAAAAAATTGCCTGCTTTTTATTTATTTTTTTTTTTTTTTTTTTTTTGCTTAATATACACATCCAAATACCCTGGCAACGCCGGGCTGAAATACTAGTATATCTATAAAAGTGAAAGTGTCTGTCTGTCCGTGTGTGTGTCTGTGTGTGTACATTTCCATACGCAATAACTCTGCCAATTTTCAGTCTACAGACTCGAAATTTGATATACAGGATACTGAGATGTGGGAAAATCGATGTGATCGGTTTTCGGCCAGAAATTTGGCGATTAAGGGGTCAAAGTTCAACGATTTGACCTTTGAGAACTCTACCAAACTCCTCCGACAATTTTGGGTTTAAACACTTTGAAATTTTAGATATAGGTTCCTTGGACATGGATCTAACTTAATAACTTTAAAAAAAAATCATTGAAAATTTTATATCTATATCATTAATTGCTAGATGAAAGATAATGTTTTTAAATTGCAACAAAATGTACATTAAATAAAATAAATCTAAGGTAATTTTTTGATTCAATTTAAATTAAATTTTTATACCTTACTTTGTAAAATTTATAAAAGGGCACTTTGAAGATAAATAAATTTCAAATTGAATCTTGTACCTTTATTTTTAAAGCCTATAGTAAAAACATTTTGTTTAACAATTTTCATATCTTGGATGAAATGCTTCTCTAACTTGTATCTTATCTTTTTAAGATTATATTTTTAAACTCTCCTTCTCTCTATTTACGTTTGTAGTTCTCCTCAAACCACAACTCATTTTTGCAAACCCTCTTTGTATCATTATAGGTCGGAATATTCTCTCTGTTTCAGATTGTATTTCTCCTCACACCACAACTCATGTTTTGCAACTCCCTCTTTGTAACACAGGCCTGAATAATGAGAAAATCTGAATTTTTTTAACAAAAACTTCAAAATAACTTTTTAGATTAAATTTTTTTAACTCCTTTCAGAATAGAAAATCTTTAAAGTTTTATAAGGAACATATTTCATATATGTTTCATTAACAAATATTCAGTACATAACGAGAAAAGTAGAGATGAAAATTTCAAAAGGACTGTATAACTGGTAACGGTGAATAGTAGTCCTCGCCAGCGAAAGTCTTTGTTATTGTTATTCTATTATTATTATTATTATTTAAAACATTTTGTGTCCTGCTCTTTCGCGCGAGGACTAATATATATATATTTATTTACGTGTGTGTGTGTGTGTATGTGTGTGTGTGTGTGTGTGTGTGTGTGTGTGTGTGTGTGTGTGTGCGTGTGTGTTAATACGCCGGTTGTCACCAAATCACCGAAATTAAGCAACGTTGACCTTGGCCAATACTAGATGGGTAATCATTTGGTAAGGCTGGGCACTGTATGTACAACGCCGAGTCGTACAAATTTCTAGGTATGCATGTGGGGGCGCATTAATTCACCGGGAGAG
>NC_136514.1:30329114-30336614 GCF_053919585.1 Euprymna scolopes | reverse complement strand
ATTATTAAATACCTACAGACTATTAAATACCTACAGACACTAGTGTTTCATCCTTTCGGGAATCTTCAGTGCAGGGTGTCACGATTAATACCAGTCGAACTATTCGAACTCCGCATCACGAGACATCTCTGGCTCGGTTTAGCGAAGACCTAATCCCTTCGGCTACCATTAACCGCGTGAAATAACGTCGAATTTAAACATTTAATTTTAAATGTTCATTTACGTCAGTCAGAGAGTGATCTAATCGTTATCCGATGATTTATGCATAAGAGCTAAGTTGACCGACTTTTAATTCAACTGAAAGTGCTCAACGATAAGAAACGAATTTCTTAAAGGGGCTGTCATAATTATTTTTTTTACTATAATAATTATTAAATACCTACAGACACTAGTGTTTCATCCTTTCGGGAATCTTCAGTGCAGGGTGTCACGATTAATACCAGTCGAACGATTCGAACTCTGGTTCGGTTTAGCGAAGACCTAATCCATTCGGCTACCATTAAGGAAAGTATTTTGAATGTATAAGTTAGCATAAAGATTAATCTGGAGCCAAATGTTAGACACATATCCAGAACGCTTTTGTTCTTGTTTTTTGTTGTTGTTGTTTTGTTTTTTTCTGTTGTTTTTTTATTAAGAGAAGTGGTGTTTGGTCAACACTTTTGGGGGTGCCGTGATAAAAAACAAATACGGTTTCATTTTTAAAACCCCGAAATAATTTTTACTTTTAAACAACTGATGATCCCCATCCATCCATGTTTCCGTTCAGTCTTGAAAGACAAAGGATGCCCCTTAGGACATTAGCGCGTGTAATTGTGACGCAATGGTTGCGCAATCTCTAACCACACCTCTCCTGAATCGGCACTGTTTGAGTCCAGTGGCAAGGAAAAGACCAGGACGACTGGAAAGAATGCGGAGATAAGCGGAGAGCACATACAGCACCTGAAAGTCCCAAATTGTCACCCATTTAGTACTGACCAGGTTCAACGTTGCTTAACTTCGGTGATCCAGCGGAAACCGGTGTATCAACGTGATTATACCATATTATCGCTATAATGACTGTATATGATCGTCATAATGACTTTTGAACTCAAGTAATTTCTTGAAGTTATTTAAATAATTTTAAAGGTTGAAATCTTCAAGAATATATATATATATATATATATATATATATATATATATATATTTCTCACATAGACATTTTCTCACGGATAAACGTGAAAAGGATATAGTTAACATAATATACATGAAAGAGAAAATTATATACATAGTTACAAAACGGAATTATCCCAACACAATCGATAAAGAACATGTATTGCCAGGGTAAACAAATGGAGACATATGTAATGAATAATATACAAATAAATATGAATTAATTTGTTATTATGATCAGAAGATAAGGGCATGCAAAGAAAGCGATCTGTTCTGGGAGTCTCATCAAACTGAGACCATAGAGTCTAAAGCAACTGGATTAGTTAAACACCTGCCAAGACCGATGATCTGTCGGACCGATTGCTTGGGTGCTCAAACAAGATAAGAGTACAGTTTTTAAACTCGCACCTGAGTGGAATTTGATGGCGTTAGTTTCCAGGAGTCGAAAAGCGCATTCTCTTGTTGGATAACAATATGGATTAGGTTAAAAGGAGATAATTTGTGAATATTTAATAATTTTATAGAGTCATGTCGGGTCTGCTTTTAAAGACGGGTCGTTTTATTAGGCTTTTAGGTACCATGAGAAAAATTATCACATTGAAAATCGTTGCAAGTATGTAGCTTGGTTGCTATATCCTATAACGTACACATATTCGTTTTTTAACTGTCCAGAATACGTAGGAAAAACGTTTCAATCCTGGTTTGGAGATGAATGATTCTATCAAAATAAAAAGACCAACAAAGGATAAAGCAAACATTTTATGCATTGTCTAACTTCCCACGCAGTAATTTACAAATGCATACACCAGAACCGTTCGGACCTAATTATCTCCCTTTTCACTGCGTTAGTAGTCGCTGAGATTGGTACTAGAAAATCTGAAAAACAAAGATATTCTCTCACTTTAATATTCTCCAGCTCGCTCGAAACACGTGCAGGTAATGTATACACATGATGCAAGTTATGCAGGACATTCTCTCAGCCACTTCACATACATCTACCTTTTTACAGGCCTTCTTGAACCCATTCTACTCATTTCTATGCATGCAATCAAACTAAAAGCGAAATTTTGAGGAGGGGGCGATTGTAATCCCGAAAGACAACAAAATGACGATTCTCCTCTACTTAGTCATCGTAATTCTCCTTAAGTAACCCTTGTAATCCTGAAAGGAGAACTGAAAGAACTCTTCCTCACAAACGTCGTAATTGATATCTACAACAATTGTGGGAGACCATTGGGAATCGCTGAGAACCCTCTTAACCACCTTAATAAGGATAACGTGAGGTTATGGAAAGCAGGTCATCTATTCCCTCGGTGAGCATGGAGTACACTGGGGAAAGAGGTGGCTGGTTACTTTTAATGCATTTAAAACCAAGCTTCTGTCTTTACATTATCAATGCTCTGATCCCCATCTGGCATCAATTGGAATGAATGGCTCTAATCTTGGGGAGGTTCCATATTACTCCTGATATGAAATGGAACACGTACATCAAATCCGTTGCCAAGGTCGCTGGGAAAATGGTGGGATCCTTCTATCGACCCAGTAGATATCTACCTGCTGATGCAATTCTCTGCCTATATAAGAGCCAGGTACGTCCAAGGATGGAGTACTGTTGCCACATCTGGGCAGGAGCTGCTAGAAAGGACTTATCCTGCCCTGACAGAGTTCAAAATAGATTTCGTAGCCTTGTGGGGGATGCCCTTCTCTTTTCTCTGCAACCTCTTTCTCACAGAGGAGACGTTGCGAGCCTGTCTCTGCTTTATCGTTATTTTCATGGCAACTGTTCGTCTGAGCTCCAATCTATGGTTCCCCCTCGCCAAACTTTCACGAGAAATACTCGTTTAGCTGACAATACTATCAATAATTTCTCCCACTCTTTAGCCGTGCCTAAACCTAAATGTAGATTCCATGAACAAAGCTTCTTTCTTACAACTGCACACCTGTGAAACTCTCTTCCATATGCCTGCTTTCCGGCTGACTATAATATGATTGTCTTCAAGTCCAACGTAAACAAATTCTTGATGAGCCGTTCCCCTTAAGTAATCCAATTTACCAAATTTCCACTACTAACGATTACTACGTCATTGTCCCATTGACCACTGTACTCTTATTAACCCTCATCCTCGAGTGGCCTCTGATAAGTGATGATTCCTTTATTTAAAAAAAGAAAGAAAAAGGTAACTAATGTAATACGGAAGCAATCAGAAATAATTCTGTCCGTGGTTTTGTATTTCGTTGTGCTGAGCAGAAAATAACTCTGGATACAATGGTCAAGACAATCGCTCAGTATGGGCCTTGCTCGGAGAGAAAGAAACTGCAACCTGTTGCCTGTACAACTGTAAAGAAAGCTATAGCAATACATCAAACTCTTTAATCGAGAAACGGCGTGAATAGGGTTCTTAATGAGAACACTTCGCTCGGTAAAGATTCCCATGATAGCCAAATGGCGCCTGATCATCATCAAACAACTCTACAACAACCAGCAAAGAATAATGGGAAAGATCATGGGAAGAAGAAGAAGAAGAACAACAACAACAACAACAACAACAACAACAACAACAACTGATAAATATATGTTGATAGTCTGAACACCTGGGCGACATCAAAAATGATGAGCAACAATGAATTCATGAATGCATCGAGGGAGAGAGATAGATTGAAAGCCATAGCAATCAATGCCTGTACCAGGCAGGACACCACTTGAATGAATGAATGAAAAGCAGCTATTCCCATCATGTGTTATTTGATGCCACACATGTAAAGACTCAAGCTACAAACAAAAGTTCTTTACTTTTGTTCCTTTCCGTGATCCCCGCTTGCGTAAGTAGTATCTTCTATTACAGGGTTCATGGTAAATAAACGTTATATCAAACACATAGCCTTCGTTTTGTTTCTTTATATTTGGTTGGAATATAGATGTGGATCGACGCTGCCACAAACTTCACACAATCGAAGAACAGTCAACATTTTCTGTTTACACCGTCATTTGTGATCACACCAAACAAACGAAACAAGATGGCGAAGAGACATTCTTTTTTATTGTTACGACGGTCACGGGGGTATTTATTAGTACAGATAATGTGTTTTAAAGAAAGCGATTAATCTCCATCACGTTGGAATATTATTTCCATAATTATATATATATATATATATATATATATATATATATATATATAAGTGAACGTGTCTGTGTATATATATATATATATATATATATATATATATATATATATATATATATAAGTAAACGTGTCTGTGTCTGTCTGTGTGTCTGTGTACATTTCCCTACGCAATAACTCTTTTTAGTCTACAGACTCGAAATTTGATATACAGGATACTGAGATTTGGGAAAATCGATGTGATTGGTTTTTGGCCAGAAATTTGGCGATTAAGGGGTCAAAGTTCAACAATTTGACCTTTGAGAACTCTACCAAACTCCTCCGAAAATTTTGGGTCTAAACGCTTGAAATTTTAGCTATAGGCTTCTTGGACATAGATCTAACTTAATAACTTGATTTGAGCCCAAAACAATAAATTTTAAGGGGTCATAATAGGGGTCAAAGTTAAACAAATTTATCGTTTTGTTTTTTTGTTCACCATACACCTTCAAACACCCGGGCAACGCCGGGCACACTGTTAGTATATCTATAAAAGTGAAAGTGTCTGTCTCTGTGTATGTCTTTGTGTGTACATTTCCATACGCAATAACTCTGTCAATTTTCAGTCTACAGACTTGAAATTTGATATACAGTGTACTGAGATTTAGGAAAATCGATGTGATCCATTTTTGGCCAGAAATTTGGCGATTAAGGGGTCAAAGTTCAACGATTTGACTTTTGAGAACTCTACCAAACTCCTCCGACAATTTTTGGTCTAAACACTTAAAATTTTATATATAGGTTCCATAGACATGGATTTAACTTACTAACTTGATTTGAGCTCAAAACAATAAATTTTAAGGGGTCATAATAGGGGTCAAATTGTAAAAAATTGACCGCTTTTTTCTTTTTGTTTTTGCTCAACATACACTTCCAAATAACCGGGCAACGCCGAGCTGAAATGTTAGTATATCTATAAAAGTGAAAGTGTCTGTCTGTCTGTATTATGTATGTATGTGTGTGTATGTTTGTGTACATTTCCCTACACAATAACTCTGTCAATTTTCAGTCTACAGACTCGAAATTTGATATACAGGCTATTGAGATTTGGGAAAATCTTTGTAATCCGTTTTCGACCAGAAATTTGGCGATTAAGGGGTCAAAGTTCAACGATATACACAGTATACACGGTACTGAGATTTGGGGAAATTTGGGGAAATCTATTTGTTCGGTTTTCGGCCAGAAATTTCGCTGTTAAGGGGTCAAAGTTCAACGATTTGACCTTTGAGAACTCTACCAAACTCCTCCGACAATTTTGGGCCTAAGCACTTGAAATTTTAGCTATAGGTTCCTTGGACATGAATCGAACTTAATAACTTGATTTAAGCCCAAAACAATACATTGTATGGGGTCAAAGTTAAATACAATTGGCCGTTTTTTTTTTTTGTTGTTTTTTTTTTGTTTTTGTTTTTTTTTTTGCTCAGCATACACCTCCAAACACCCGGGCAACGCCGGGCTGAAATGCCAGTATATATATGTAATAGCAGGCTGCCCAGCGTTGCCAAGAGAACCTGCTAGCCCTTATACATGACGCCATATATATATATATATATTTGTAGTCATTGACATGCAGTCCTGTTTCGTTGTATCATAACTCATCAGTGCCGCTAGACTAGCACCTCTCACAAACCGAGGATTGAACCTAGAACCATCGCGTTGGCAGTCAGCCGTTCTACCGATCGACCCACGGGAGCGGCGCCCGTAGATAATCTCGCCAAATGTCTATTTAAACAAACATCCGTCTACCACTTGTACATATAAATAAAGAGCGAGCGTCGTATGACATCATTATTAACAAACAAATAGGAATACGGATTTATATATATAATAAGAGGCAGCCCAGCGTTGTCCGCGGAATATGTTATTTATGCCCCTCCCATATATAACATCATGCATGACGTTATAAGTGTGATGTCATGCCAGCTTCTATGGCGTCATATATATAACATATATATATTATATTAAAGACACGTTTCTCATTTTTATTTACTGTTTAATTTTTAATTTTTCGTTTGTATGTATATATGTACTGTGTGCATGTGTGTATGTGCGTACTTATATGTTTATATATTTAAGACTGACGTGACACCTTCTCATTGGCTATACCTCCTTCTCCTCCTCCTTCTTCTCCTCCTCCTCCTCTACCTTCCTTCCTTTTCCATTCCTTTTCCCCGCGCATCCTCATACTTTCACTACACCGATGAAGACTGAAGGATCGGTCGAAAATGATGTACTTATGAAAAAAGTTTTATAATTTTTTTTCATAATATTATTATTTTGTATTCCTGCAGGTCACCAATTAAAAACGAATAGAGAAAAGTTATAAGCTTTTATACTTTTCGCATTCTTTTTTATTCATATATATATATATATATATATAGTTTTTTTGTTGTTGATTTTTTTTTAACGATATTGAGGTTAGCGTCTTCACCTTGAAGATCGGATGTATTTTTTAGAAATTGCCCATTTTTTATTTTGGACGTAAACAAATAATATTTTTATTTGTTTATTTATTCATTTATTTTTAAAACAGTAATCTACATACATGCATGTTTCGGGGCCCTACCTCTCTACAGCGTAGCTTGACTGTTATTAGGGCTCGAACCCTGGACCTTATGTATTTCAGTGCAGCGTCTTATCCATTACGCTATGATGCCATAGATTTACTGTTTATTTTTTTTATCGTTTATATATTTACGTAGTTTTTTTGTTGTTGATTTTTTTAACGATATTGAGATAAGCGTCTTCACCTTGAAGATCGGATATATTTTTTAGAAATTGCCCATTTTTTTTTATTTTGGACGTAAACAAATAATATTTTTATTTATTTATTTATTTATCTATTAAACAGTAATCTACGTACATGCATGTTTATATATATATATATATATATATATATATATATATATATATATATATATATATATATATATATATACACACACACACACACACACACACACAATGATATGACGTTATCCCTGACGTCATTGCGAGCAAAAACAGGAATACGAATTTGTTATGATAGATTTAGATACATCAGTGCCTCCTATTTTTAACACAAAATGTAAAACGCTGAAGTGCTCCGAAGACGGTAGTAGTACCATTGAAACAAGCGACCATTTGTGCTATAGAATTTATTTTTCCACATACCTCCACCATTCCTAATACACTCTTTTGATGCCCAGTCGTA
>NC_136514.1:30311614-30324114 GCF_053919585.1 Euprymna scolopes | reverse complement strand
CTACTCAATAGAGGCGGGGGGGGAGCTTATATATTTATTATAATAATTCCTGTTTGTTTATTTGTTTGTTTGCTTGCGTTTTTGTTAACAATGACATCAGGTATGACGTCATATCATTGTGTATATACAAATACATCTCGTGTCGTGAATTCGCAGTTGAACACTTGCAATTGCATGATGGTTAGACTTATTTTTTAGACAAATCTCGTCGGCAAGATTTTGTTGGAGACTTTTTCGCGCCAAACTCAAAGTAGGCAAAATGTCAGTTCCTATAAAGCTTTCACCAGGAACTAACGTGTCGAATTGTATTGGATCATATCCGATTATTAGGGATTTTTTTCCGCCTGATTCAGATACAGAATGACACTAAGGAACTCAATGCCTCTGCAGTTATTCCCTAAAATGGGATCTTGAATTAATTTTCCCTTTTGGAAACATATCTAGACTTTATTGTAGTTTCAACTTTATTGCGATAATTAAATCGTGATTCTCCAAGTTTTAATCCCACTTCCTTCCTCGGTCTAGAAGAATTGTTCAATTTCTCCCTCGTTATGAAACATTACTCAATTATGCTCCAATAACCCTGCCAGAGATACAATTGAACATTTCAGCTTCCTGCAAAAGGAATCGATATCAACAACCCTCATCTCTCCAATGTTGAAGGGAAAAAAAAAAAAGGCCATCTAACGGATCTTCAGCACCGAAGCTAATCTTGCCAACGTTTTTGCAAAACACAGATCCTAAAAGTTACAACTCTAAGGTAAGTGTTCACTTTGCGAATTTTCGGGCCTTTACGATCCTTTTTAGTTGAAGGGGGGGGGGCGATCCCCTAAATTGAATTATTGAAAAAAAACTATATTGTAGGTTTTGTTACAAGTTTGTTCGTCCTGATCTGTCTTAATAATTATATAGAATTATGTTTAGAGGTTTTCGAGTTCATAGGGAACAAACTTACACAAATAGAGTTTCTTTTATATAATAGTAGACACTAGAGATAGAAATAGAGGTTTTATTCATTTAGCAAAGTCGAGATTATCACCCGAAATAAACAAAATATTGTAAGCTATAGTGTATATTATTCTCTCTCCTCCTTCTACTCCTCCTTCTACTCCTCCTCTCTCTCTCTCTTTCTCTTTCTCTCTCTCTCTGTCTGTCTGTCTCTCTCTCCCTCTATATCTCCTATACTCTCTTGCCTATATCTCTCTCTCCTTAATTTTCCTTAGCTCAACGTAAAAAAACAAGGATTATATTTTCACGTCTCTTTTTGGGTTTTTTTTTATACATCTCTCTCTCTCTCTCTCTCTCTCTCTCTCTCTCTCTCTATATATATATATATATATATATATATATATATATATATATATATATATATATATATATAATATAAAGCTGTGTGTTAGGGTTAGGGTTAGGGTTAGGGTTAGGGTTAGGGTTAGGGTTGGCCACGAATAGGCTCCTACATGGTTGACTATTTAAAAAAAAACTGATCACATATAATGATAAAAGATGTATCGAGACACAGGAATGGGTATGTTTGATCTGGCAGAACGGTGGTTCATTAAAATTGTGGGGTTTGCGTTCGCGCCTGGTCCACAAAGTATGGAAATAAAAAATTTTTTGATATAGATGTACATAATAATACTTTGATAAGTATGTTTTAACTTAAATAGGGATGGTATAATAAAATTGTGGGGTCTGCGTTCGCGCCTGGCCTCCATAGAATGGAAATAGGCACAAACTTTAATAAAGACTTTTCATATCTATCTGCGTAAGTATACTTTGATAATTATGTTTCAGTTTGAAGAAATATGGTATAATAAAATTGTGGGATGTTCGTTCGCACCTGACCTCCATAGAATGGAAATATGTCACAAAGTTTAACAAGGTTTTATAATATAGATCCACAGAATATTGTGATAAGTGTTTCAGTGTAAACAGGTATGGTATAATAAATTATGGGGTTTATCTATTTTATTTTTACTTTCATCATATTTTGCTTTGGTTTTGATACCCTCGAATTCGAAGCTATAACTTTACAACCCTTCCTTTTCATAAGCTATCATACTTTAATAAATCAGAGTCCATTTTCTGTAGGCTGTTTTTGAACCCAGTCAACGACGGGTACTTTTGCTAGTATATATATATATATATATATATATATATATATATATATATATATATCGCTCTCTCGCTCTCTCTCTCTCTCTCTCTCTTGTTCTTTCTACTTCTCTCTTTTCTGTGTCTCTCTCATCCTGCATTGTTTTTCTTAGCTCAAAGCAAAAAAAAAAAACACAATTTATCCTTTTCACGTTTCTTTTCTTCGGTTTTATACTCTCTCTCTCTCTCTCTCTCACTCTCTCTCTCTCTCTCTCACACACACACACACACACACACACACGCATTCTCTTCCTTTCTCTTCTCTCTTTTCTCTCTTTCCTTTATCTCTCTCATCCTCGATTGTTTTAGCGCGAAGCAAAAAAATAAACAGCGATTATCCTTTTCACGTCTCTCTCTTTTTTCTTTCTCTCTCTCTCTCTCTCTCTCTCTCTCTCTCTCTCTCTGTCTCATACTCACACACGCACTCACACTCACATACATACAGTCTCACACATACACACTCACGCACACATTCACGCACTCACATACATATTCACGCACGCGCACTCACATACACTCTCTCTCTCTCTCTCTCTCTCTCTCTTCCTTTCTCTTCTCTCTTTTCTCTATCTCTTTCACGCTCAATTGTTCTTCTTAGCTCAAAGCAAAAAAACAAACAACAACGATTATCATTTCTATCAATCCCTTTCTCTTAATCTCTCTTTCTTTCTCTCTTATACACATACACGCCCTTTTTTTATTTATTTATGTATTTGCCGCTTTCTCATAATTCGCCATTTCCCTAAGCAAATTTCGCGTCTTTTAATTCTCCATAGAATAGAAGACTATTTCGACTATGCCAGTTTCTTCTACATATCATTCTCATTCGTTTAAACCACAGATATTTTAATCTCACCTGAAAGTTCCCAATATTCTTTACGTAATCTATTATTTCTATCTTAATCACAAAAGTGCACATTGAGAAAAGGATATACATTCTTATTAAATGTTTAGTGATGGTTTTGTCGAGACGTCTCACTATCCGACGCCAGCGCAATATGCCAGCACCTAAAAACTAATCATCTTTGTTTCCGCCATCAACTTTGAAAAATTCTCATAAACAATACAACTCTATTAAAATACGAAAATAACAAACTAAGACTGTAGATATTATTCTAAGTTTTGGAAATTGTAGTTTACTGCTTAAGCATGCGAGATACTGGCTCTCTTCCCTTAGAGTTTGCTCCCCCTTTTATGTTCAATAACTCTCGCCACTTGATGTGGCTTATCGCGTCCTCCTCTATAAAACACACAACAGCTCTTGCATCTTCTTCTTCTCCTGGTTTACACGAATCGGTAGCAGAGAGAGCACACCTTTTGCTTCTTTGAGGTGAGGTTTTTTCTAGAATTACTACTACAAAATATTATCTCTTTTTTTCTCCTAAAATAATTATCTCCCTTTGTCTATTGTGATAATGAAGTACTTGTATTCTAAAATAGCTTTATCTGATTGTACGAGAGTATTCTCCTTGATATAATCCTAACCCTAACCCGAAGCAGAGAGAGAGAGTAACCCTTTTGTTTCTTTGAAGTAAGCTTGTTTGTAACATTACAACTATATAGGCAGAAAAAAAGGCTAACTATTAATAAAAATAATTTAGCCATTTTAAAATTTACCGTACCCAAATCAAATTATGTCGTCCCGTCGACTAAAGCAATACAATTTAAATAAATCCATTTCAAAAAGTAACACCTGTTTCATTGATTAAAAAAAAATATTTAGCTGACATCAGAGCAGAACGTCGATGCTTTCAAATCACATCCTTAGTGTTGATATATATTCAATTGCTATAGGGTTATCTGCCCCTTTCCAAAACCCTTTTACTGTGGGGATTCTCTCCCCTTTGATTGTAACTCTTCCGTTCTCCATGTTGTAAATAAAATACACACACATTGTGTGCGTCTTAGTATTTCGTCAAACAAAATGTGTTCATAGTAATTTTTAAAACTTTTCTGGATGTCGCAGGCTCCGGTGATGAGGTATGTGTCCCCACATTTTTATTAAATGACTTCCACTCATTTTTCAACACTTAGATCATTTGTAAACATTTTTGCTGACGACACTACCATCTATGGCAGCACATCAAAGACCGTAAACGACCAAGTTCTCTCTGATTCTTTCTCCTTTGATCCTGAGCATGTGGTACAATGAGGGGGGGGGGAAGTGGCTGGTTACTTTTAATGCATCTAAAACCAAGCTTCTATCTATCATCAACGTTCTGATCCCCATCTGGCATCAGTTGAAATGAATGACTCTCGTCTTGGGGAGGCCTCATGTTTTGACAAGCTTCTGGGATTGACCTTTACTCCTTATCTAAAATGGAACGCGTACATCAAATCTGTTGCCAAGGTCGCTGGATAAAATGGTGAGATCCTTCTATCGATCCAGTAGATATCTACCTGCTGATGCAATTCTCTAACTACATACGAACCAGATACGTCCAATGATGGGGTATTACTTTCACATTTGGGCAGGAGTTGCTAGGAAGACCCTATCCTGCCTTGACAGAGTTCAGGATAGACTTCGTAGCCCAGTGGGGGGTGCCATTTTTTCTTCCCTGCAACCACTTTCTCACAGAAGCGACGTTATGAGCCTGTCTCTGCTTTATTGTTATTTTCATGGCAAGTGCTCGTCTGAGCTCCAATCTATGGTCCTCCTCTCGCCAAATATTCACATGAAACACTCGTCTAGTTGAAACCACTATCAATAATTTCCCCCACTCTTTATCTGTGCCTAAACCTAAACGTAGATTCCATGAACAAAGTTTCTTTCTTAGAACTGCACACCTGTGGAACTCTCTTCTGTTTGCCTGCTTTCCAGCTGACTACAATATGGTCGTCTTCAAGTCCAATGTAAACAAGTTCTTGATGAGCCGCTTCCCTTAAGTAATCCAATTTATCAAATTTACACTTCTAACGATTATTATGATATTGTTCTTTTGACCACTGTACAGTCTTTCGCCCTTATCCTCGAGTGGCCTCTGGGCCTTGATAAGTGGTTATTCTCTTGTAAAAGCAAATATGTTAACGGTAAGAAAATTTAGAAAATATTTTTGTTTTGTTTTAAAAAGAATTAAATTATTAAGATATCTCCATTCCTACTATTATATAAAAGTTACTTTAGGTTCCGAAACGGCTGAGCCTATCTTTTACAAATTTCACACAGAGGTAAATTATATTTCTGGCAGTGTTCTTAGATATGTGTTGTACACAAATTTATCGAAAATCGAAAAAAAATCTCATCTTAAAAATAGCCTTTCTCCTCTTATAGATAAAAAGAATTTTTACAGAGGAATAGTTTACGTTACACTGGTGTAACTTTGTCCGGTGTAACGTAAAATATTCCCTTGCAAAATTCTTCTGTTTTATCTATGAGAGCAGAAAGATTATTCTTAAGATTGTCAAGCCGTATATATATATATATATATATATATATATATATATATATAATGTGTGTGTAATAGAAAGTCTACTGTTTATAGTAAGCATTGTTAATATGGAATGCAAAATAAATTTACGTTTTAAAGCCAAATAAATGCAGAATTTTTTTCAATGAATAAATATATTTATTTATTAAAATAAAATTCGATATTTCGATTCATAACAGAATCTTCATCAGGAAAATACGGGGTTTTTTTTGGGGGGGGGGAGGGTCTTACCTGTCCGATGGTAATGCTTGACACGTTTTTGCATTCCATATCAATTAATTTAAAATAACTAATTTAAAATGATTAATTTTAAATAAATAGATAAACGTGTTTATTTATTAAAATTTTGTCACTTTGTCTATGTGCGCTCGTTCCAAATGGGCTCCAAAGTGGCTGGGCCAATTTTTTTTTAATTTCACAGGGATGTACTTTATGTGTCTAAGAGTACTCTAAGGTTTTGTATCGGAATGTCTCTGATACGTATCGAAAATCGATAATCGAAAACATCCGATTAAAGGAGGAACAGTCAGATTTTAATCAAAGTTAACACCCTTATACAGCCTAACATCACAAGTGTATTTGAAGAGTTTTATCACTGTACAAACATAAGGGCCCGGCGTATAAAATTAACGTTAGGTTTTTGGATAAGACAGGGGCACGTTCGAAATGAATGCTTCTGCTTAGAGCACAATTGAACCATTATACTTGACTTTTACATTTTAAACTTTAATTCATGTCATTATTTGCAGATAATTTTATAAAATCAAAAGTAGGTTCTCTACAGTGCAATGTAGGCTACAATGTATTTGTGGACTAGGTCACTGCGGAGAGACATATGATGCTTCCTCCCAGTGCACTGCGATGAGTCCCGACTAGAGCAGGAAATCAAACGGTTTAATTGAAAAATTGGCGATAACACCGATTTTAATAATAATTATAATAAAAAGTGCTGGGAGTATGGAATATTCGTAAATCCACGTTCAATCCCGGGTAACATCGGGTCTCTCTGTTAGTATATATATATATATATATATATATATATATATATATATATATATATATATATATATAAACACGAAGTTGTTAAACCAAACCCAGAGAAAGGAATTAATAAACCGATATGAAACAGTCAGTGGTCTTGAAAAAATGGACATCGATTTGGATGCGGGTTTATTCAGTACCGATTTAGTCGGAAAAGGCGTGGCATTTTTCAGTTTATAATCGATTACCAATGCTGCCCAGCCTCTTGGTTCGATATTGGCGGCGACAAAAAACGTGATTTTGCTAATTGAATATATCAAGAAGGCTACTTCTAAAATCTAAGATGGCATCGTCTTCTAGGCAACATATCTGTTTTATTTTTGCCATTGAAAAATAGTATTTCTTGATACACACACACACATATACATATCATGATCGTCACTTCTTGACAGAAGAAGACCATCTTTCCTTTGCTTTATTGTTGATTATTTATCCATTTCCAAGTACTTTTTAAAATATTTTTTTGTTTTTGTTATTTCATTTAATACGTTTTATAATTTGTTTTGTTTTTGTTTTTTTGTTTTTTATATATACATTTACACACACATACATATATACGTGTGGAGATGTGATCAAAATGCATTTTCTATCTTCTGTGGGAACGAAGGTGGCTCTTCAGACCATCCCTGCTCTTACACAGTCTGTTGCAGAGGTCACACTTTAGCTGAGATTGAGGGACGCCAACCGGCACTACCCTACTGTGGACATTCAAATGATGCTACAGATCACCAATCGATTTGCAGACCATAAAGCAAATAGAACATCTGTGCTCTGCAGTGTTTTCCCAGCAAAGAAATCCTGGTTTCCATGTGATGTGGCTAGCTAGACCGCTTCGGATAAAGTCATTTTACCGCATAAATCACAGACGTGGTTCAGCACAAAAGCCTCTGACAGATCTGACAGATTTTTCTTCCGGATATCACGCTTTATTTTTTTATGCTCATAGTTTTTCTTCTCAAAGTTATCACAGCCAAAAGTCCATTGAAAATAGTATTTCTTGAGATATATTTATGTATGTAAGTATATATATATATATATATATATATATATGTATGAGAATATATATATATATATATATGACTACTTCATTTAATCACATAAAATAATATACAAAAGTATTATTCTATGCGTGAACTTTAAGCATTTACTTCAACAGTGCTCAATACATAGGTAGAGCTAGGTAGTAAGTTATAAAAATATATATGGCAGTTAAGCTACACAGAATATTCCGCGTTTCATCCACGCTAGGATTCGTAGGCTTATGTGAAGAGTTGTGGTTGTCTCGCGTTTTTATATACGCACATCCTATTGAGTTTTTAGTTAGCCAATCAGCTTCCTAGTTTCCACCGCTCCCTTCCTAATCAGCCAATGTAGAGGCATTTACAGGACAAAGGCCCAGTTGACCTCCGGTTCACCCCTTCCTTTGTGTATGCTTTTTTAGCGGGAAGCGTCTCTGCCGCTTGCCTGTTTCCCACCTGACTACAACTTGGACGTCTTCAAGTCCAACATAAACAAACTCCTGACAAACCGCCCCCTTAAGTAAGACACTCTATCAAAACCCCCAATACTAATGATTACTGCAATACTATCTCATTGATTACTGTACACGCAATAACCTTTATCCCTGAGAGGCCTTCGGGCTTTGATAAGTGGTGACCTCCATGTAAAAAAAAAAAAAAAGATATCTAGTGATTTGACCTATTTTAAACCTTGGTGTAGTTGAATGTGTTTTTTTCATTATTATGTTAGTTTATATATATATATATATATATATATATATATATATATATATATATATATATATATATATATATATAGCTTAATTGCCATATATATTTTTATAACTTACTGTATATACAGGGTGTTTCAAAAGTCTTGGGATAGTTCATGAGATATACGCATTTGTAATGTTCCCAAGACTTTTGAAACACCCTGTATATATTTACATATATATGTGTGTGTGTGTGTGTGTGTGTGTGTGTGTGTGTGTGTGTGTGTGTGTGTGTGTAAATATTAGGGCTATGACAACAGAATATTCTTTTCATTGTTTTGACTCTCAAGTATATAGACACAGCTAATCCACCGCAAAAACATAAGATATAAATGGACACCCACTCGAGAGTCAAGACAATGTAAAGAATATGTTGTTGTCCTAGCCCTAATAATTATATATATATATATATATACATATTAGTGTTGGGACGATTAATTGGAATCGTGAATCAAAGCAATTAGTGCTTATTGGGGTATCCGAATCGGAAAAATTTTAACCTATTTTCCGTTGCCAAAACCGATTCCTCTTTTTTATTCGATTTTGGTTTAAAAAAATATCTTTCACTGCTTGTAGTAATAATTAAATAATAAATATTTATTTATTTAAACTTTCGGTAAGACTAAAATCTATATATCACTCCACCACGCAAGTGTGTTTATACGTTTGAGAAAATACATGCACATTTTAGATGTGTTTTCACAGTAATCGGGACAAAAATAACACTTTTATAGTTAAATATTTAGAGATTTATATAGAATCGGAATCGGTAATTGCATTGGAACCGGTAATTTAGTACAGAATCGGTAATTGTATCGGAATCGGGAAAAATATTGGAATCGTCCCATCAATAATTATATATATATATATATATATGTCTTTATAGTATTCCGAATTTTACTGGGTTATATAATTTAAAATTCAGTAATCGTTCATATACCAATAAGTTTTAAGCCAAAAAGAAATTACTTAAACTGTAAGCTACAAAATTATCATATCTCATAATTGAGCATTCATATATTGTTTTAACAAAAACCAAGACATCAAGGAATGGATCGATAGCAACGAATAGTGTATTTCATCGTTAGTTACAATTGTTTCAAGACTATTCGGACAAATTCAAACATTGTGTCCTTTGAAAATTTTCACAAGGGCAGCCTTTCGTCAGACGTATAGAATAAAAAACACTTTAACAATAAAACATTATGGAAACCATTTCCCTTTTAAGGAAAAGAAAACAAGCAAAAATATTTTCCCTACATCTCACCTTGCAAAGTTTTTTAAAGATTTATATATTTACCTATTTTCGTATCTCCATTTAAAAAAATTTTCAAACAAATTATCGTATAACATTACTACTGAAACTAAAAAATTCTGTCCAAGTATATATATATATATATATATATATATATATATATTATATATATACTTTTTTCTGCTCTCCTCGCACCCCTCCCTTGACATCATTCACTCTTCCATCCAATCATAACGAACATTCCTGTAAAAGTTTGAGGAAGCTACAGATGGCCAAAAAAACCGGCCGGGTAGATGAAATAATGATGTAACTTAACAGAAAGATACGGTAATAAAAAATAAAACACATATTTGCTCTACAACAGTATTGAGCACTTTCTTCAGTTTTTATTAATTACCATTTCTACTAAATATATATATATATATATATATATATATATATATATATATATATACTTGAGCAGAATTATTTTGTCATTTATACAGGTCTGGTCGAGTTTCCGCTTTACTCTTTATTTTTTTATTTATTTATTTTTTTTTTCGATATGGTAGGCTAATTTTCTTGTGTTGTCCGTGATAGAACAGAGAAATTCGCCAAACGTACTATCGTTTGTAACCCACGTGGGTCGACTTCGATTACTGTGGTATAGTGAATGTTCATTGGTGGATTGACTCATCAGATGATGCGCCTATAAACATTTGGTTTGCCGTCCCCATCCCCGACGTACTCAAATGATTATAGGCGCATTATCTCATGAGTTAATTCACCAATGAACATTCAATGCGAGAAAATTAGCCTGCCATATAGACAAAATGGACAAGAAAAGGATATGCAGAGCTTAACACTGATATTCAATCAGACTTGTATGAATTATATATATATGTGTGTGTGTGTGTGTGTGTGTGTGTGTGTGTATAATTTTAGTCATTCAATGAATTTAAAGATTTATGACGTGAAATGTCTAAATTTCAAATCAAAAGATTTTTATTATTCTATGTAAGACAAAGAATACACTTGAAATATTAATACACCTGAAGTATTATAACTCCTTATATATATATATATATATATATATATATATATATATATATATATATATATATATATATATATATATAATATATTTTAGTCATCGACATACAGACCTGTTTCGTTGTTTCACAACTCATCAGTGCCGCTAGACTAACACCTCTCCCAAGCCGAGGATCGAACCTAGAACCGTCGTGATGACAGTCGGCAGTCCTACCCCCTGACTACGGAATCGGTGGCCGAAATTAAACTGTCCGAATGTCTATTTTAAATAAACATCCGTCCGCCACTCGTAGAGGGCTCAAACGTTTGTTTGTAAACAAACCGCGAGCTTCGCATTTTTTCAGCTAAATTAAGTAGCGAGTAAGATAATTTACGATAGTGCTCTACCCAAGAGGGGGGCTTTATAAAATATATTTTAGTCATCGACATACAGACCTGTTTCGTTGTTTCACAACTCATCAGTGCCGCTAGACTAACACCTCTCCCAAGCCGAGGATCGAACCTAGAACCGTCGTGATGACAGTCGGCAGTCCTACCCCCTGACTACGGAATCAGTGGCCGAAATTAAACTGTCCGAATGTCTATTTTAAATAAACATCCGTCCGCCACTCATAGAGGGGTCAAACGTTCGTTTGCAAACAAACCGCGAGCTTCGCATTTTTTCAGCTAAATTAAGTAGCGAGTAAGATAATTTACGATAGTGCTCTACCCAAGAGGGGGGCTTTATAAAATATATTTTAGTCATCGACATACAGACCTGTTTCGTTGTTTTCACAACTCATCAGTGCCGCTAGACTAACACCTCTCCCAAGCCGAGGATCGAACCTAGAACCGTCGTGATGACAGTCGGCAGTCCTACCCCCTGACTACGGAATCGGTGGCCGAAATTAAACTGTCCGAATGTCTATTTTAAATAAACATCCGTCCGCCACTCGTAGAGGGCTCAAACGTTTGTTTGTAAACAAACCGCGAGCTTCGCATTTTTTCAGCTAAATTAAGTAGCGAGTAAGATAATTTACGATAGTGCTCTACCCAAGAGGGGGGCTTTATAAAATATATTTTAGTCATCGACATACAGACCTGTTTCGTTGTTTCACAACTCATCAGTGCCGCTAGACTAACACCTCTCCCAAGCCGAGGATCGAACCTAGAACCGTCGTGATGACAGTCGGCAGTCCTACCCCCTGACTACGGAATCAGTGGCCGAAATTAAACTGTCCGAATGTCTATTTTAAAAAAAACATCCGTCCGCCACTCGTAGAGGGGTCAAACGTTCGTTTGCAAACAAACCGCGAGCTTCGCATTTTTTCAGCTAAATTAAGTAGCGAGTAAGATAATTTACGATAGTGCTCTACCCAAGAGGGGGGATTTATAAAATATATTTTAGTCATCGACATACAGACCTGTTTCGTTGTTTCACAACTCATCAGTGCCGCTAGACTAACACCTCTCCCAAGCCGAGGATCGAACCTAGAACCGTCGTGATGACAGTCGGCAGTCCTACCCCCTGACTACGGAATCGGTGGCCGAAATTAAACTGTCCGAATGTCTATTTTAAATAAACATCCGTCATAGAGGGCTCAAACGTTTGTTTGTAAACAAACCGCGAGCTTCGCATTTTTTTCAGCTAAATTAAGTAGCGAGTAAGATAATTTACGATAGTGCTCTACCCAAGAGGGGGGCTTTATAAAATATATTTTAGTCATCGACATACAGACCTGTTTCGTTGTTTCACAAGTCATCAGTGCCGCTAGACTAACACGTCTCCCAAGCCGAGGATCGAACCTAGAACCGTCGTGATGACAGTCGGCAGTCC
>NC_136514.1:30064114-30296614 GCF_053919585.1 Euprymna scolopes | reverse complement strand
ATGCATGTATTTATGTATGTGTGTGCGTGTATATATGTATGTGTGTGTATGCATGTGCATATGTGTGTGTGTATGTGTGTGTGTGTGTGTGTGTGTGTGTGTGTGTGTGTGTGTGTGTGTGTGTAACGTAGCTGGGATAGTCTTCGATCCCACCAATGCATCCACTTTGAAATACAGAAATACAATCGGCTGATTCTGCTGAGCTGATTGGATTTCTGTATTCGCGGTTGCGAGGTGGCAGCCAAAGTTCCTATTTTCTCATCTGTGTCATTGTAGTCTCATTCTCAATAAAGTTTATTGATAAAGAAACATTGACAAAATGCAATCGTGGTTTTCAAAATATCTTTTTGGGTTGTATCCTTTCTTCCATAGTATATACACTTACACCCATAAAATTCCCAACTCCTTCCCTAACGACCATGGGAGCATGATGTAATTTTCTCCAGGAAATTATACAAACCTACTCTCTCTCTCTCTCTCTCATATATTCACTTCGGCCGGTCGTTCAATGCTCTTTTCAGTCTATATAATTTCTAAATCGACTTTTGTCATTGTCTACGATATATACACCTGGCAACGAATAAAACACAGCACAGCTAGGTTATAAAAATATTTTGTTTATTTTCAATGATAACCTTTTCGATTGAGTGTTGACATCAGTGAAGGCATGTGATGAGGGTGTAGTGCAGATGTTTTGGCAGCTTGTCCTTGCTCTGTGACCAACTCTGTCCTGTTCACTTTCTGTTGTGTCGATTTATAAAAACATTCTTTCATTCTGGAATGTCTAATATTTCCCATTGTCTCTTGTTCTACTTCTTTGACAGATATGTTTCTCACATATTTCTGATCAAATTATGCATTTTAACAGAAAATTAATTTGTGTGCGTGTGTGTGTGCGTGTGTGTGTGTGCGTGTGCGTGTGTGTGTGTGTGCAACCAATCGAATGTCTCTCTTAACCGGGTCACCTGCCAAATGTAAGACTGGTGGCTTATTCTCTGTGATGGGTTGCAGACGGAACACAAAGTTTTACTCGAATTCTAATTGGAAAATTTTATTTTACCTAATTTTTAACCTTATCTGGAAATTAACCAATCTTTATATATTTATATATTATTATGTGTTTCTTTGTTATATTAGCTTTTCGTTTGTTGTTTATCTCATATGTAGAATTAAAGTCAAGAGTCTCATGCTACCATTTTACAAAACAACTTTATTGATATTTCTGAATTTTTTTTTTTTTTTTTTAAGATAAGGATTGGTTATTTGTATTATTCGGATTCATTGGACTACCGCTCTCATTTTAAGTGGGATTTTTACAACGTTTCAGTCGATATAACCTCCAACCTTCTTCAAATGTATCTTGTCCAACTTGGGCATGTTTCTGTCGAACTCGGGAATTCGGACGGAATTTTGAGTGGAACCCTTTATTTACTTTATAGAGGTAGCATGCTCTTGTTCACTCAGCCATTACTGGATAGAGGTCCTAAGCAATTCGCAATTCGGTCGCCCACACTGAGGATTGAACCTTTAATCTCAGTCTTCTTCCGCAGTGTGGGTGACCGAAAAAATACAATTGCGAATTACTGAAAACCTCTATCCCGTCATGGCTGACAGAATAATAGCACGCTATCCCCCGTGAAGTAAATAAAGGGTTCCGCTCGAAAGTCTGTCCGAATTCCCAAGTTCGACAGAAACATTCCAGAGTTCAACAAGATACGACTGAAGAAGGTCGGAGGTTATATCGACCAAATCGTTGTGAAAATCACACTCAAGATGAGAACAGTAGTCCGATGAATCCAAATAATACAAACTTTATTGATCATCTTTGTTAGTAGGCTTGTATCAAGAAAGGGTTTATGTCTATGGACGTAGAAAGAGGATTAGAAAGAGTCCTGTAAAAAGATAAGAGTTCATGTGAAGAGACAATCCTGTAGGAAGATGTACTGCAATAACGTCCGTGTGCGCCGGTAGCGATGTTGGCTTGTTTGTCTTCTCACCGCCCCGGGCAAAGTTGTACGCCAACAATAGATGAGTGTGCTATTAGGCATCACGTGGTCAACTCACCTGAGAGATGGTCTCTGATTGCGCAAACCAGAAAGGAAGTTGACCGCTACAACCAGTCGGCAATGATCTTATAAATAGGGCTAAATAGGACAACAGAATATTCTTTTCCCGGGTTTGTTTTAGTGTACACATAGATTCAAAAAAGTTGTCAAAAAACAAATATATAACAAATAAATGTTACCAAAGGCAAGATAAGTTACTTTTCTACTTAACTGGATGATTTTTGGGTGTTTTTATTTAATGTAACATGTTTATTTAGCTCAAAAAACAGTGTTTAACGATGTATTGCAAAATTTAAAATGGCGCCGGATTCTCTGCTGAACATGGTAAGTTTGGGAAAATGAGTTAAAAATAAAAATCCAAACAAAATACTGTTGAAAACCCATTGAATATATGTCAGCCTATGCCATGGTAACATATAGAGCGAGATTTTAACAGTCTTTTGTAGATTTTTTTATTTTTAACTCATTTTCGCAAACTTACTGTGTTCAGCAGAGTCCAGCGCCATTTTAAATTTTCAAATACATCGGAGCCCAGCATTCACTTGCATTTACGGTGGAAAAGTAGTGTCAACAAATGGATGAAATGCATCAGAAACATCTTCTAGTGATCTATAAAAGTGAAACTGGCCACTGAGGGTTGAAGACATACGTTGCATGAAAGGAAATGATAAAGATGGATAAAGATGGATGACAACGCTGGCCTCTAACTAGCTCAGTCTTTCTGGGGATGTAGATGAAGGATATGTCTACGGTTCAGTAGATTTGTGGTGTCCACCTTAATGACAGCTCTGTCTGCCTGCTGTAAAGGCTGAAGGTGCTCAGACTAGAATCAGCTCTGCATTGCAACTGCATAATGACAGTGTGGAGACGGTGTGGAGAGACAAAGTAGTGAGTACATACAGGTGGCGTGATCCCTCTGTGTAGAAGCAAGATGATTTTTATGATGCAGAAGTGGAAGAACATGCTCCCAAAGAAGCTTAACTTCTGTGAAGGACAAAAATGACTGCCATCAGGATGTCACCGATACGATCATGAGATCAGGGAGGGGTGTAATTACACTGAGGAGCATATATGGGTGGTGTGAGCCTGTATGTAGAAGCCAGACGATTTTCACGAGACAGAAGTGGAAGCACATGCTGCCAAGGAAGCTTAACTTCTGTGAAGAAGTACCTGACAAAAATAACTACCACCGGGATGGCAGCTATACGATCATGAGATCAGGGAAGGGTGTAATGACAGTGTGGAGAGACACAGTGGTGGGCGCCTAGTGGTGAGGGCCCTCTGTGGAGAACACACACACACACACACACACATTCACACTTTTAATGATATATAAATCACACTGCATACACAGTGGCCACTGAGGTTTGAAGACATACGTTGCATGAAAGGAAATGATAAAGATGAATGACAAACTTTAATTAAACATGTCTGATAGTCTTTTCTTGATTGACAATACTAAAGCAATTTCCGTCTTGAAACTATCTTTTACATTTTGATGTGCCATTTCTTGAGGTCATCTTTAATTGAGTCTTTCTCAGCTTGCTTTTGTCCCACATATCCTCAATTGTGTGTACATCTGTTTATTCAACCAACCATTCAACATGACTCTACCACCAATTGCGGTTGCAATGCAGAGCTGATTATAGTCTGAGCACCTTCAGCTTTGATAACCGAGAGTTAGAACCGTTCCTCAAGAGGCACACCACAAATCTACTGAACCATATCCATGTCATTTTTCTGCAATCTCGACAAAACCAAGCTAGTTGGAGCCCAGCATTCACTTGCATCTACAGTAGAAAAGTACTGTCAGCAATGGATGAAATGCATCAGAAACTTCGACAACAACACCCAGTATTAGTCAACAGAAAAAGCCCAATTCTCATCCGCAACAATGCTCGACCGTACGTTGCTAAACCAACCCTACAGAAGTTGAACAAATTGGGCTACGAAACTCTGCCTCATCCGCCATACTCTCCAGAACTCTCACCTACAGACTACCACTGTTTCAACTGTCGACAACTTTCTGTGTGAGAAATGCTTCAAAAACCTAAGCGATATAAAAAAACGCCTTCAGCGACTTCATCGCCACCGGAACGCAAGATTTTTTTATGTCACTGGCATAAATACACTGAATTTAAAAGTTTAAAAAAAAAACACATCAACTTTCTTGTCAACCTAATATATTGTAAATCCCATGTGAAAGATAGGAGTGAACAACAAGTTCAGATGTAAAGCTCACAAAACTAGTACAATCCATGGACAAACCATATTACCCGGATAGCAAAATCTATATTATTTTTCGATACTAGTGCACTTATTGATCCGTGCTCAAATGATAACGTTATTTTTTTAATTTTTTTTTTACATGGGGGGTCACCACTTATCAAGGCCCGGAGGCCACTCAGGGATAAGTGTTATTGCGTGTACAGTAATCAATGAGATAGTATTGTAGTAATCATTAGTATTGGAGATTTGATAGAGTGTCTTACTTAAGGGGGCGGTTTGTCAGGAATTTGTTTATGTTGGATTTGAAGACATCCAAGTTGTAGTCAGGTGGGAAACAGGCGAACGGAAGAGAGTTCCACAGTCGTGCACTTCTGAGAAAGAAGCTCTGCTCATGGAATCTACGTTTTGATTTAGGCACAGATAAAGAGTGGGGAAAATTATTGACAGTAGTTTCAGCCAGACGGGTGTTTCTCGTGAAAGATTGGCGAGGTGGGACGAGAGATTGGAGCTCATACGAGCACTTGCCATGGAAATAACAATAAAACAAAGACAGGCTCACAACGTCTCTTCTACGAGAGAGAGGTTGCAGGGAAGAGAAAAGGGCATCCCCCAACAAACCACAAAGTCTATTTTGTACTCTGTTATTATTTAAAAACCATTATTAACATGGGGAGGGGAGGGTGTTTTGAACTTATTCTATACTTCACCCTTACAATTGAATAAAAAAAACATATAAAACTTTAATTAAACTTGGAAATACGATTTAAAAAATAGCGCGGATCAGTAAGTGCACTGGCATCTATTTTTCTCTGTCTTTCAGTCCATTCGACTTTTTCTTTTTTACCGATCTGGCTGAAATTTTATATGGACCTTTGTTATGATGAGGTGCAGCGAACTGAGTATTATGGTATCTGTTCGCTGCACAGTTAGAGATTAATAGGGATTAGTCACCACAATATTATATTTACTTTAGAAGATTTCTTGGAAACTACTGAGCCGATTTGGTTGAAATTTTGTATGGACCTTTGTTATGATAAGGTGCTGCGAACTAAGTGTTATGGTATCCATTCAAGGCACAGTTAGGCATTAGTAGGAATTAGCATATAAGTTCCACTTTTTCTTGGAAACTACTGGGCTGATTTGGACAACTAAGAATTATGGTATTCATTCATTGCATAGTAAGGAAATGATATGGATTAGTATTTAATTTCGTTTTGTTTTAAAAACTACTGAACCGATCTGGCTGAAATTTTGTATGGATATTTATGATTAGGTGCAGCGAACTGAGTATTATGGTATTTGTTTGATGCACAATTAGGAATTAATAGGGATTGTTCAGGTTCCACTTTTTCCCAAAAACTAGTGCGTTGATCTGACTGAAATTTTGTGTGAACCTTTATTACTATTAGGTGCGCTGAAATAAGAATTATGGTATCGATTTGATACACAGTTAGGAATTAATAGGGATTAATAAGGATTGGTATTTAAGTTCCACTTGATATCAGAAACTGCTGAGCCGATCTGGCTGAACTTTTGTTTGGGCCTTTGTTATGACAAGGTACAGCAAAGTAAGTATTATGATATCCGTTTGATGCACATTTAGGGATTAATAGGGATTAGTATTTAATACAAAAATGAGCACAAATTTAACCATATTAAACCATCAATTTGGCATAAAGTACTCATTCCAAGTCAACGGGCTATAACTTTTGCCTATTTTTAATATGTTTTAATTAGTCTAGTAAGTCCATAATTCCATCTTCTGCAGATCATCCGCAGGGAACTCGGTACATGACCTGCTTTTAATCGGACAAGCAATACCAACACATCTTCCGCAGAGATTGTTTTTCAATAGAGATTTATCTTTATAGTGACTTCCTGTGCAGAATATGGAATTACTGGCAATACCAGATATACAAACTCCACAAAATCTTTCAGAGTATGAAGGTTACGACCGCTGATAATAACTTTCGTCTTCTCCATATTTTTCCTTCCGTTCCAGATTGGTTTTCCACAGATTGAATGTTGCATGAATTTCTTCCTTGGACTCAGCAATAATTACCATTATCATCATCATCATAATAATAATAATCATTATCATGATCATCATCATCATCATAATAATCATCATCACCATCATCATTTGGTTTCACCTTTGTTTTACATGTCGGCATGTGTGAGACAACTTTATGCAAATGACTTCCAATAAGTACAGTTTCTTTCCTAGAACTGTCTGTTTGTGGAACACAATACAGTGGTGCTACTTCCCAGCTGACTATAACATTGTCGTTTTCAAGTCTAATATAAATAAGTTCTGTTGAGCCGCCCTTTTATATAATTAAACCCTACCCAAGTTCCACCGTCACTACTGTCTCCCCATCTGCCTTACACTCATTAACCCTTATCCTAGTGTGGCCTCTAGGCCTTGATAAGTGGTGACACTCCAAGTAAAAATAATAATAATAACAACCTATCTCAGACCAGGTGTTTATTTATCCCTCTTTCTCTTAAGTCCATTTTTATGGTTTCCTTCCATGGTTTCCTTGACCTTCCCAATAAGCTGACCATGCTATCTCAACTGTTCTACATCTACTAACCTAAGAACTCATACATTCTTTCAATGTGACCATAGCATCAAAGTCTGCTCTTCACATACCGTCCAGATTTATTCTTCCTCTGAGGTCATCAAAACTAAGTCTGTCTTGAAAACACACATTACACATTCATTGCATCAGTTTCATATCATTTTTCTCCATGCAACGCATGTCCTCAAACCTCACTGGCCAGGTTTCACTTCCATACATCATCACACCGTGTACAAATGCCTGACAGATTATTTCATTAGTCAACAGTGATAACGCTCTGTTGATTAGTTATGTCAGAAGTACCCTGAACATACTTGATCCACTCTTACGCTTGCATTCATGTCAGCACCTTGTTATATAGTGAGGTGCATTATCATTAATCTATATATATATAAGGCAAGATGTTTGTTAGTGTGTGCACATTTTGTGTATGTCCGGCAAAGGCTTGGTTGGGGGGGGGTCACTGTTTCTGACAACTTTTTATATGCTACCTAGCTTATAATATCTATGATTTAGGAAACGAGGTCGTGTGAATCTTTTATTTGGGCAACTTTTACACGCTATTTCCGCAACATTTTTTACTCTTCACGTGTTTGAATTAATTCACATTCTGTTACCAACCAATCAGAAACCAGAATTTCTCCATAAATATTAAACCTTTTCTGTAGCAACTTTGCATATGTTTTCTTCGTGTCAACAGGGGAAGAATCTTTTGCTCTGTGGATTCCAACTCAAAAACTGTCTACTGAGAACCAGTCACCTCCAGGACTTGTGTAGAACAACTAACCATCGGAATCTGTTCTGAAACTAAACATGGCTTACAACTTTAGAGTGGGCAAAACCCGTCATATCAAACAATTGCTATTCAGTTGGACACTCCCCTTTTTATGGGGAGCTGGTTTTCCCCAACATCTTCGGGAAACTGGCTTGTAGCCAAAGTTAAGTGCAGGATTTCATTCCCCTATGCCATGATGTTTGAACTCATTAAATTTACGTACCTGTCATTTAATGTTTTTTTTTGGGGGGGGAGGGGGGGTTCGAGTCTACCTACCTACCAAAAACTTTTTTCTCCTCCCTACACACACATCGACAAACACCCGGGCAACGCAGGGCACCCACGCTAGTATAACATAAAACATCTTACCACAGGTTGTCAAGCCTTAATATGTGTGTGTAGCACATGGTCAATGAAATAGCACAATAAAGATAATTACTACTCACAGCTGCTTGGTTATACACATTTATTGTGAAGACAAACACACATAAGGACAAATAAAAAAAATAAAACATAATGCACAAGAAGGTTAATGATCCACGTATTATAGCTGAAAACGGATGGAATGATGTTCATTCTTCCATTTTAAAAGTCACTTTGTCTTGCCTCACTCTCTAACTTCTGGTCTGTACAAGAATTTGAAGTCTCTGACTGAGACAAGGGAGGTAATTTGAACCTTAAAGGTAAAGAGTTACCTCCCCTTATATTGTACTTTTTGTCCTAACACATCTGCTTCTCCTTGCGTTTAAATAGTATCACCAAGGTAACAAAACCTCTAGATCGGTGGTTCCTAACCTATTTTGGGCCATGCCCCACCTAGGCATTTCTAAAATCCTGATGCCTCCCCTTTGTGATATTTAATTTTTGTTATTAAAAATTCCTCTGTTATTCAGTGAAGTAAACTTAAAAGGCCATTAACTTGTATCTAAACAAGGTTCCAAAGAACATGGCATCAACAAAAGAGAAAAATTTAAAAACGAAAGGACATGCCTTAATACAAAGATTCACTATGAAACAATTCACTGTTTAATATAATAATAATAATAATGAAAAAAATACCTCATTCTCAAATTGCCCTATAGTCTTTGGTATAGTAAGCCCAAGGGTGCACGTCCTGCCTATACCCCACCAAAATATTGCCATGCCCCACCGGATGGGGCATGTGCCCCACGTTGGGAATGACTGCTCTAGATGAAATCAACAGCTATTGTGACGGGACACCGGACGATGCCGGGTGTCCCGTTCAGCTAGGTGAAAATAAGAATGCTTATGGCCGGGGGGGGGGGGGCGTGCTGATACTGTGTCAAAGATTAAGACAGGCGGTTGTTCGGCAGACATGATATCTGTTTTAATGGCGGAAAAAAAAGGAGATTATTCTTCTAGTTGGATCTGGTGAGAATGAGTTTTTAATTGATTCGGACAGTCTCGAGAATTGGGCTCCAAAATGTCTGCTCGGAAATCGGGGACCCGTGGTGTTTTAACTCAAGAGACCACCAAGCTAGTTTGACAGATATGTTCACAAAACAATAGAGAAAAGGAAAAGTATAAGAAAATAGAGGGATAGAAAAAGAAATTCACAAAAGAAGAAAGAGGGGGGAATAGAAGATAATGGAGAAAAGGAAGGAAGATGCTTTTGATATAAACAACGATCGCCTACTCGAAAAAGGAGTTAGAAGGGTTTTGGCAGTCTTTGGTCAGCGAGCGAAGCGTACACATCGGCTCTCGCCCCGCCTGGGGATGAGAGGGGCAGAAATCTCTAGACTAACTTGAAAAGATCTTATTCTTAGCTAGAGAATTAACCTGATATCTCAAGTATGCGACCTGCATCACGAAGCGCGGATAACGAAAACATGACTTTAAACAAATGTAGAATGATTGCAAATAATTATTTTATTTGGTTTAAACGAAAATAACCTCAGAGTTTTTTTCTTTGTTTTTCGATTGCCGGCATAAGTGAAGATGCAGTTTATTTCAGGTATGCCCTGACGCCAGACGACGAAGACACCGACACGAAACCAGATTGACGGCCGAAGAGAACAATGTTGCCACACGGACTTGGGGTCATGCACGTTTAACGTGCCTTGAGCAGCGGAGGTATGTTTTCCAGGGACCAGTACGAGTCTGGTCACGCTGGAGGGGTCCACCACTAGACGACGCAGGCCCGGGACATCGTTCCCGTTACAACGTGATGCGCGTGACGCGTCCGTTACAAGGTGGTGCCGATGACTTAGGACCATCACATCTGGAATGTGCACGAACGAGTTGCCACGAAAACAGTTTGAAGCGTTTGGAACTCAGTTCTCTTGAAAAAAAATATATAAAGGAAATGGAAAATAGCACAGAAAAATGTTTAGAGAAAAAAAAAAGGAAAAAAAAATAGGAGAAAAAAAACGATTGAAAAGAAAACTTATCGAAGAGAAAAGAAAGACTGACATTGAACGTACCGAAGGGAAAAGAAAGAGTGAAATTGAACTTTGAGGGCATAAATAGCCGTCAGAATGCAGAAAAAAATGTGCAGCGAGACAGGGAAGTGGAGATATGGAAAGGAAGGAAGCAGACGAGAAAGGTAGGGCAGATTTTTATTGGTTCCAATTGCTTCGCCCAGATTTTTTTTTTAGGCGCTGTTGTCAGGGTGCTTTTCGTTGGTTACGTATTCTGTAAAGATTTTTTTTTCTTAATATTGCAAAGTATTGTTGATTTTATTTTGTCACCCCCAAAGAAAAAAAGTGAAAATGAAATATGTATTTGTTTAAACGGGTTGATATGTTGTTGTATTGGGGCATTAAGAACAGTCGCGCATTGCAGTGTCAGAAATTTCGTGAAAATAGTGAATAATTCCACCCCATCTTTCCAAGCTTATAACTCCTCGAAAAATGTAATTCAAGCCCTAATTTTTTTTTTCAATTAAAGGAGCAAGGACCAAGGTTTTATTAAAAAAAAAACAAAACAAAACAATGTGTTTTTCTTTTTTTAAAAAGGTTTTAAACTTCGGACTTTACAGGTAAATTTCTAAAAAAGCGATTTTTTTTTTTTTTTGTTTTAAGTTTTAAATTTGAATATATTATTTATTGACCTTTTCTCTTCAATTTGTGATATATAAAACTCCACGACATAAATTAATTATTTACTTTTTAATAGACATTTCAAAATGAGAGGCGTGAATTATTCGACCCCCTATCTTTCTAAGCTTATAACTCCTCGAAAAATGTAATTCAAGCCCTAATTTTTTTTTCAATTAAAGGAGCAAGGACCAAGGTTTCATTAAAAAAAAAAAAAAAAAAGACAAAAAGAAACAATGTGTTCTTATAAAATAAGGTTTTAAACTTCGGACTTTACAGGTAAATTTCTAAAAAAGCGATTTTTTTTTTTTTGTTTTAAATTTGAATATATTATTTATTGACCTTTTCTCTTCAATTTGTGATATATAAAACTCCACGACATAAATTAATTATTTACTTTTTAAGAGAAAGTTGAAAATGGGTGACACTTGGGGGGGCGTGAATTTTAAAAAAAACGTTTGTCTAAAATATTATATTCGGTTTATTGGAAAGAACATAAAATTTCACATTGACCCTGAAAATATCGTAAAAATAGAATCAATAGAAAAATTTTGATAGATTTTTAAAATTTAAAAATTGAAAAATATTGAGTTTAAAAATTGAAAAATATTGAGTTCGGAAAATTCATTACTGTTTAAAAAAAAAAAAAAAAATTTTATTACTTTTAAAACAACTGTAATAGTTTATTTTGGAAGTATAATCCATAAAGAAAATAAATAACCCACTTTTAACAGAGAAATTACGAGATTTTTATATTGTATTCGCAGTTTCGTGTTAGGGGTGTCAAAAATTCCTACAAAAATTCTGATACTGCTATGAGAGAGAGAGAGAGAGAGAGAGAGAGAGAGAGAGAGAGAGAGAGAGAGAGAGAGAGAGAGAGAACCCGGCAGTCGGGCACTCTGGCAGTACCGATGCCATTCTAAGACCGTTAAATAGACGGTGGGTGGGAGAATTTTATTAAAACTAGAGAAAAGAAAGAGAAAGGAAAAAATTTTTAATTTGTTGACAATTAATTCCATTATTGAAATTTAGTTTTAAGTGTTTAAACTGCCGTATAGGAGTAGATTTGATCCAAGTATGTAGGTATGTGCAGGCGTGTGCGTGTGTATGCGCGTGTACGAGTGTATAGGTGTGGTTTGGTTACCTAGATAGATAAATAAATAAAGAAATAAAAGGGAGGAAGAAAGAAAGAAAAAAAAAGAAGAGACGCTAATTAGAAACATATCAAACGGGTAGAAAAAAAAAAAAAAAAAAAAAAAAAAAAAACAAGATAGACAAGCAAACAGAGGAAGTCATAAATTATGAGACACGCGCCAGATGAAGGGAGAGAGGCGAACAGAATAAAACAGAATTGTAGCACCCTATTTTTATTGATTGATGTATATCCTGAATCGTTTATTTTTGAAAATCTATTCTTGCCCTAGTCAGGTATTCAAATCTTAAATTAGTCATTAAAAAAAAAAAAATAAATAATAATAATAATAATTATTGTAGTTAAGAAAAAAAAAACAACTTAATGATTGAGGGATGTCCTGTGTTTAAGGGTTTCTATTGGTCGCTCGGCGGCGAACTCCATTGCTCCTACGAAATAAAAAATGGGCTTTAAGACATCTTAGTACCGAAGGGAACGGGTGGTTGGAAGACGTAAACCCAGTGCACGGTTTGCAAAATTATCAAAGGATGTGACACGAGAAAACATATTGTGAGATTATTGGAAAATATACTGGTCGCATAAGACGGCGTAAGTCCAGTGATGGGACACGAAAAAGGACCTGTGATTTTCAGGTGTGTTATACTAGGAGAAGGTAATTACTCCGTCAATTTTAATTTTTTTTTCCTGCCTCGTTGGAGGGCGAGGCTGAGTACCCTCCCTGGTATTCGAAGCAGTATACCAGCCGACCAGGAGCCTGGCGGAAAAGAAAATGCTTCACAAAGGGGGCATGGAGTTATTGTTCGCTGACGGCTGGGTGAGTACAGGAATACAGGATGTCTAGAAACGTTTGTTGTTACCAGTGAGAGTGAGAGAAGTAATAATCTAATTGATGGTAGTGTTAACTCATTTAAACTGTCGAGTAGAATATCTTAAAGAAACTAACGGTACTGATATTGTTCTGTTTTGGAAAAAAGAAATTTAGAAATGCTCAGTCGAGAAGGATTTCTCCCTCACGGGACGGGGATTGAATATTGTTAGTGTAGCGTTGAAACAGTTGTTGCACTTGGTCTCTGACCAAAATGGCGCTGCTGGGACAAATTATGGGACTGAAGGGCAGGATTGCCTCGGTCTGGGGAGGATCTCTCCTTCACTGGATGAGAATAGTGCATGTTGGGTGTGGCGTTAGGGCAGATGCTGTACCTTGTTCCGAGTGAGAGAATGCCTATGGGACAAGTGAAGGTAATAAAAAAAAAAGCTTGGGTATCGTAGAGCTTAATGAAAGCTGTACAGGAAAGTGCAACGTTGTGTAAGTATGGTTTGGAAAACGTATTAGCTGTGGAGGAAACTTAGTCTCCTTGCACCGGGGTACTTAGGAGAAACGATATGCACCCTCCCCAGCTGGCACGCCTATGTTGTTTTATATTTGGGACCATGGGGAAGAAATTGAGATGAAAGATTTTGTTGCCGTCGGTTGGATCGATGCACTAGAAATGTACGTGTGTGTGTGTGTGTGTATCTGGTTGGTGTGTCTGGAAACTTTTGATCTCGTAGAAGAAAGAATTAATTGTATTGGGGATTCTGTATTGTATTGTATTTGGGAAATTCTGGAAAAAAAAAAAGGAAAAGAAAAAGAAACAGTTTAGTTGAGGACGGACTAGATTTGGGGAAGGAGGGGGAGTATCGAAAAAAAAAGGAAAAAAGAAAAAAAATGGAAAGGTGGATAGGATTTGGTCAATGAGGTGTGAGAAAAGAAAATCTGGAGAGTGTTTTTAATTTGCAGATAGCTGGATAAGGATGTGAGTGGGGGTCAATGATGAAGAGACCTCCCCAATGTTAAGTGTAGGGAGAAATCAGGTGACCGTAAACCACTGACGGCAGCGCGCCTGGGCGGGGCAGGGATACCAATGAGTGCCCTCCACCAAAACCTGGATAGGGTGCATGGGCTGCAACTATCGACAAAACCCAAGGTTGCAGCACAGTCAATCCCTAAGCCATTATTAACAAAAAAAAAAAGAAAAAAAAAGAATGGAAGAAAAAAACAAATATAGAAAGTGCAAATATTTTTCTGATTGTTTTATGAATTATGAGAAAGAGAAAATGAACAAGTAGTAAAAGGGTGTATGAGCCCTCTTTTGATAGTGAACTGAGCATGGTTAGCTTTCCTCAGTTGCATGCACATAGATTAAGGCATAGAGAAGGACCGAATATTGAAAAAAAAAATGAAAAGAAAAGAGAAACTGTTTTGCATGTACATGGGTTAGTCACCTTAAAAGGACTAGTAGAGAAAAAAAAATGAGAGTTTAACAATCGAAAAAAAATATATGCATGTATACAATCTCATACACCGGGATAAGCAGAACCATTAGAGCAGAACATTTTTGCATACCAACCGGACCATTGATACAGGAACATTTTTGCATGCCGAATGGACAATTTTTGTTAGTTGCTGTTAATTGACCTAGACAGTAGAATTACTAATTTCGGGGCCGGCTTCTGATGCAGGTCGCGTATATGCCAATTATGGCTAATTGACAGGTGTAAGGGGAGGGCGGATGTGACGGGACACCGGACGATGCCGGGTGTCCCGTTCAGCTAGGTGAAAATAAGAATGCTTATGGCCGGGGGGGGGGGCGTGCTGATACTGTGTCAAAGATTAAGACAGGCGGTTGTTCGGCAGACATGATATCTGTTTTAATGGCGGAAAAAAAAGGAGATTATTCTTCTAGTTGGATCTGGTGAGAATGAGTTTTTAATTGATTCGGACAGTCTCGAGAATTGGGCTCCAAAATGTCTGCTCGGAAATCGGGGACCCGTGGTGTTTTAACTCAAGAGACCACCAAGCTAGTTTGACAGATATGTTCACAAAACAATAGAGAAAAGGAAAAGTATAAGAAAATAGAGGGATAGAAAAAGAAATTCACAAGAGAAGAAAGAGGGGGGAATAGAAGATAATGGAGAAAAGGAAGGAAGATGCTTTTGATATAAACAACGATCGCCTACTCGAAAAAGAGTTAGAAGGGTTTTGGCAGTCTTTGGTCAGCGAGCGAAGCGTACACATCGGCTCTCGCCCCGCCTGGGGATGAGAGGGGCAGAAATCTCTAGACTAACTTGAAAAGATCTTATTCTTAGCTAGAGAATTAACCTGATATCTCAAGTATGCGACCTGCATCATGAAGCGCGGATAACGAAAACATGACTTTAAACAAATGTAGAATGATTGCAAATAATTATTTTATTTGGTTTAAACGAAAATAACCTCAGAGTTTTTTTCTTTGTTTTTCGATTGCCGGCATAAGTGAAGATGCAGTTTATTTCAGGTATGCCCTGACGCCAGACGACGAAGACACCGACACGAAACCAGATTGACGGCCGAAGAGAACAATGTTGCCACACGGACTTGGGGTCATGCACGTTTAACGTGCCTTGAGCAGCGGAGGTATGTTTTCCAGGGACCAGTACGAGTCTGGTCACGCTGGAGGGGTCCACCACTAGACGACGCAGGCCCGGGACATCGTTCCCGTTACAACGTGATGCGCGTGACGCGTCCGTTACACTATACCTTTCCAAATATACTTTCTCCACATCTGAATTGTCATTCATCTCCATTGCTATACACTTTTTCACATAAACTGATGATCAACGCTAAACCTACCAGTATTTCCACTGAACTTCTTTTCTACCCATATTAAACCCTTAATGCACCCACATTTAAATATTCTTACATAGTGCTTTCTGGTACAAGTTTTTATTTCTTTGTTATTTGTCTCATCCAACGTCTATGCAAAAAAAAAAAAAAAAAAAATCACAAACAATAAAAGAACTTCTTTCACTACATCATTCTTACTTCAACATCATCACTATCAAAATTCCACCCACACTCAACGCCATCACTATCAACAATTCCTCTCACTTGCGATCTGTGCCCAAATCTAAAATGCAGATTCCATGAACAAAGCTTCTTTTCTAGAACTGCCCACCTGTGAAACATTGTTCCATTAATCTGCTTCTCAGACAATTACAATATGGTAGCCTTCAAGTCCAATGTAAACAAGTTCTTGTTGACCCATCCCCTTAAATAATCTACCCAATCTCCACCATCAACGATTACTACACTACCACCTTACATTTGTAATGACCAGCTAAACCAAGTGACGCATCACATAAACAGAAGAATCTATACGACCGGAATCTAATCATTTCTGGAACAATTCGATTTTGTCACCAATCACCCACACAAAGCCGTATCGCATAAGAAATGTGGCGGTAATGCATCACCTACACATGGGACTATATTTTTATCTCTTCACGTATGAAGGCAGTAAACAGGTTAGAACGTTAGAGAAAGCCCGTGTATAAGCATTAACGCACAAAAATTCAAATAGTCTAGACTGTATTTCCGCAAGTCACTATTATCACCGCCTGTGATGCTGCTCACATCTAACTCTGTCTGAAGGACATTAAACCGTGCCAAATCCTAACAATGATTCCGTGAGCAAGCTTTATGCAGCCTGAATAACCGGTTAAAAATTATCATGGTGTGGATTCAACTGCTTCCACAAAAAAGCGGTGCAAATAAAAGTGCAATAAAAAAAACTGCACACAGATGAAACACTCTATCCCTTATTAAGAAAGTTTATGCAAGCAACAATGGATGAATATTCTATGCTTACAAACTTTTTCTCCATGGTCGGATCCATAACGAATGGTATATTTGGTACGGACATAACCATGGAAGATCAGATGGATTCATACGATCAAAAAATCCAACCTTGATCGCCCTTCAGGGCCTGTGGCACAATGGATAGAGACATTGAATCTCTACGGTTCTATCTGAAGATAGCTGTTTCAATCCTACCCAAAGCCAGCCAGAGGCTTACTTGGCCAAAAACCTAGTGAGACAACAACAACTATGGAAAGCAGTAATTGCTGAGGATGCAGTTAGGAGATTTGGAGTTCCTAACGACCTTATTAAGGCCAGAGGAATAGATGGCTGAAACGTTGTGAAACAACTACAAAAGATAAGGGTAATAGTCCGCAATAAAATAAATTAATGGAAACTTCCAGCAATACATTAACAATTATGTAATATTCCTTTTTCCACTTGAATGATGTTCCAGAACTCTTGTCTTATAAAACATACACATCTCACCGCATTATTGATAAACCTCAATCTTTTTAATTTCATCCACATGGGGAAACAATGCACATTCAAGGACTGTGACTGGCACCTATAGCACACAAAAAATTATCCTTTTCTAGTTAATAAAGATTAATGTTTGTAATTGTTCCCGAGTCATCGCCTTTTGCTGATGTTTTTTTTTATTTTCTTGCTAGAGAAAGGTGTTTCTACCTATGCTCTCGACTTCATCATGAATTCAGAGACTGGTCGATCCATCCTCCCTCTACATATCCATCAATCCTCGATTGACCTTCGGACCTTAATAAATGATGACTCCCTTGTTAAAAAAAAAAATCATCTTTTGATCGTAGTTGGAGGTGTAAAAAAAAAAAAAAAAATGTTTTAGAAGGAAGGTAGGATTGAACCCCAAAGCCTTGACACAAAGGTGGAAACGAAAGGGGAAAAAAGCCAGCCACCCAACCATCTCGGCCACGAGGGGAGAGGAACTGATAAGCGTGTTTGGTTAAGGTTTATGAAGTGAAATATACAGGTGCGAGGAAGTGGCGTGATGTTTGACCTAGTTTTGTGCTGGAAGCCAGTTGTCCCCGCTTTTCAAAGACGCGGCGAGCTGGTAAAAGTCGGGCAAATTAAATACACACGTGACCCTCGTTCTTAAGTTGTAGATATTACGATTTAGACGTGATATAAAAAGTTTTAAGGAGCGAGCCGACCGAGAAGGCCGACGCAAGAAGCCTTTTGCAGGCATACACAAAAAGCAAACGTACATACATACACACACATATACATACACACACACATACATACATACACACACACATTTTCGCTTTTAAATATATATAGATTAAAAACTACTCAATTTGATGCTTTTTCCTGAGATGTGCTGTCCATATTTAATGCGATCCCTTTCCTTACTTACATTCTTCCGGTTGACTAGTAATCAGGCTACTTTTACGTAAACCATCCAATGTGTGCAAAAAAACAAGTACATTTTATAGCAATCAGTCAAAACACGGTACCAGAGTGCTGCTTTCATCTGACTACAACATTGCTGTTTTCAAGTCCAATGTAAGCAAATTCTTGTTGAGTCATCCTCTTAAATAATCAATTTGTAATCCATTAAAACTATCATTACAAAACCCTATCAATGTTTCACCGGATACTTAACAAACTTAATAACATTTATCCTCAAGTAACATTTAGGTCTTAATAAGCTGTGAATCGTAACAAATGAAAATTATGTATATATATAAGTACGGCATAATCACGTTGACACACCGGTTCTCGTCAGATCACCGAAGTTAAGCAACGTTGAGCCTGGTCATTACTAAAATGGGTGACCAATCTGGGAAGTCCAGGTGCTGTATGTAGGAGGACGTCGACACCTCCCTGCAAAAAAGTTGCAAAAACCTAACGTCGTCATCTCCCCTAACGGGGATATACATGCTACTGGGGACCGCTTGTGAATTTCATACTCCCATGAAACCTCCTCCTTCGGAGGAAGCCGGTTAAACCCTGAATAGGGTTGGTGCTGACTGCACACACACATATATATATATTATATATATATATATATATATTTTGTGTACAGAAAGTTGTTAGTTGAGACAGATCATTGGTACCAAATATAAATATGGATTTTCCTTTTAATTGAGCACTCTGCTGGAATTCTTTTTCCAAAAAAAACTAATCATATATATATACATACATAATTATTCCAGGTTAATATGTTTTAGAGGTGAAGTAACCAATGAATTTTAACAAGGTTCATTCAAGAGTACTCAATACCAAAGCAGAGCAAGGTATACTTTTTATTTGTTTTACAACATTTAAATGCTTATGTAAAACAAATAAAAAGTATATATATATATATATATATATATATATATATATATATATATATATATATATATATATATATATATATATTAATTATTGGGAAATAATGAAACAACGAGATCTAATTTAGGAACTCAAAGAATGGGATATAAAAAAAAAAATTTTTTAAATGGCTTAGGGTTTCTGTGAAAACTTCTCATGACTCTGTTCTTAAATAAAGATACAAAAATTAGGTGATATATTAATATTTAAATGGGCTTTTCCGTAACTACAGCAAAGGTAAAGGTTTCTCACATGTTTTCCCCGCTAAGAGAATTTTTCTTTTTTTCTTTCTCTTAAAAAAATGCTCTATTGTCAAAAGTGTGTTTATTCATAATGTCTGAAGAAATGCTGGTTTTGGAAAATTTTCAAACGATATAATGTTTGAAATTGTTCGACTGGACATGGAAACAATTGTAACGTAAAATGAAATACACTTTTTGTTGCCATCAACACCCTGTTTGAAGTCTTGATTTTGCTTCCACAGTATATAAATGCTCAATTATGAAATATGATAATTTTGTAGCTTACTCCTTAAGTCAACTCTTTTTGGCTTAAAACTCATTGGTATATGAAAACTTACTGAATTACACGAACTCAGTATATTACATACAAGTCTATACTGCTCCTTATTGTGAGCTGAAAAATACACCAATATATACAACATGTTCTCAAAAGAGGAAATCACCTTTTCACCAAAGAGCATAGCAATTCCAGGACACAAGCAATACACAATGAACATGATCCAGGCGGTAAAGGATTTCACTAAAAGAATCAGATGGAAGGTATATCAGCACACTATGAAAAATACTGCGGATAATAACATCACCGCCGCTTTGGATAAAGGCATGAGCAGACAGCGTGAACTACTGCAGACTCAACCAAATAAAAACTAGAAAATGCCAACTACAGTTACAATCCTTGGAACGCTTTGAGCTGGACTCGATAAATATGGTAAAGGGTTTAAAAGTCAAAAAAAAAAGCATGAATATTTAAACCATAAGTTAAGAAATATTAATAAGACTTTCAAAAAAAAAAAAAATAATGGAAACCCTAACCTTATGGTCCCAGCAGATAAAACTATGAATATTTATAGTATGAATTTTCACACATACCATAATCTCATTCTAAGTGAACTTAATAATAAATACAAGAAAGCAACTGAAGAGGATCTATTTAGAATCAACCTGTTAGCATTAAAAATATGTGAGAAAATGAACATTCAAGACAAAATAGAGGTTTACATCCCACTCAACCCTCGATTTCTATTGAAGGACCATAAACCGGACTTCAATAATAAACCCAGTATTAGACTTATAGCTCCATGCGCATCCAACATAGGTAATATCAGTAAAAAGATACTAGACAGAATCATACCAACCTTAAAATCCAAAATTAAGCACAACCTCTGGATTTCTTCAAGTGAAGTAATCAAGTTGTTTGATAAGATCCCTAAAAATCTAAAAACCAAATTCATCATGTTCGACATAGATGTGTACTACCCTTCTATTTCCCCGGCACTATTTAAGAAAGCACTTAAACTAGCAGAAGACGAAACTTACTTAACAAAGTTGAAAATTGAAATTATAACAATAGCCAGGAAAACCTTAATCAGATATAACGGTGAATTGTGGACTAGAAAAGATAGAGAGGGCCATTTTGACACCACAATGAGTGCCCCAGACTCCACGCAGGTCACTGACTTGGTTGGTCTTTACTTACTAAAGGAGATAGACAAGAAAATTCCAGGTTTAAATGGGGGACTTTACAGGGATGACGGAATTTTCGTAGTTAATTCTAGCGATCGTATTACAGAAAAAATCAAGAAAAAACATCAGAAATTTTTTAAGGAATTCGAATTAGAGATAACAATGGACAGCAATTACAAGATAGTTAATTTTCTGGACGTTACCCTCAACTTAAACAACAACACAAACGAACCTTATCACAAACCTAACCAGAAAACATTCTACATAGATTACCGATCGAACCATCCGAATTGCATGAAGAAAGCGCTGATTCCCAACATTTCTAAAAGAGTTTCTGAACTTTCTAAAAATGAGAGTCTTTTTGAAAACAAGGAATACTACATTGATGCCCTTAGGAGATCGGGATACAACGTAAAAATTTAATATAATAGTACCAATAACAGTAACTACAAACTTAGCTGCGTAATCTCGTATAACATGGCAATGAGAGCTAGAAAACAAACAAAGATCAATAAGGGAAACGTTGAAAATGATCAAAAGAATAAGAACGGTGGGGGAAATAATAACAGCAGAACAGGTAAGGATGAGGGTGGTACCATTAATAAGAGAAATAGACGCAAGAGACAGGTTTAGTTCAATCTACCATTCAACGAGCATATCAAAAATAATATACCTAAGGAATTCTACAGAATAATAGACCAAAACTTCCCTCCGGATAATAAATTAAGCAAAATAATAAATAGAAACTCTGTAAAATTATCTTTCTCAACGTCCAGAAACTTAAACACTATAATCAGTTCCAACAATAGAGAAATCAACAAAATAAGGAACAATAACGAACTAGCATTAAATGAAGGTATCCTAAACAGAAAATGTAATTGCAGAATACCTAGAAATTGTCCGTTGGATGGGAAATGTCTAAACTCGGAAATAGTGTATAAATGCAAGATAAAAACCGACAACATTAAAAAGATATATCTAGGAGCCACGGTAACAGTGTTTAAGGACAGATATAGAAACCACGTAGCATCCTTTAAAAAGGAACCTGAGATAGAAACTAATAGGGATTGCGTAAACGATAGCAGGGGAGGACGGTACAAGAATTAGCATTAAAAATAAAAACAAAAAGAGGAATACAACTGCATTAGGTGATTGGGTTAGGGAACTTAATAGAAATAATGAGGATTTTGAATTAAAATTGTCAGTAGTAGACAGGGGAAGGAAGTACAGCCCCGGGAAATCAAAAAAAAAAAAAAGCAGATGTGAATGTTTGCTGAGGTGTACGCAGACAAGACATGGTCAATTTTCTCAGGTATGCTTTTAAAGATAGTAACTCCACTGTTGTGGGAGCGATAGATATTTATTATTTTATCATTACTAACATTAGTAGAAGATTCTGCTTTAAACAAAATCAAATAAAAAAAGTCAGTTAAAAATATCGTTTTTGGCATCAGAAAATTTTTTTGATTCCAATACCCCCAAAAGTTCTGATTTTTCTGATTTCCGGTTCTGATTAATCGTTCCAACATTAATATATATATATTTCATATATATATGTCAAAACATTGTTAATTCATTACCCACACAGCATCAGCCGTATTGCACAATGGTGAGAAGCCTTGACTGTCATTTGGGTGGTCGGGTTTCGATCCTGGCTTGAGGCAATTGCCTGTCTAGCCGTACTGATGAGCTGTGAAACAGCGAAACAGTACTGTATGTGGATGACTATATATATATATATATATATGGTGGCTGTTTATTTGTTTTCGAGTATGACCAATCTTTCAAAGATTGTTCAGGTCTTGTGCGCTTGGAGATGACCTTTCAGTTCTGCCAGACTGCATATTGCCGATCACTTTGACTCGCACAAATGTTATTTTTGGTGATGGAAGCTTATGTGCACTTACATAGATGACTTTTGAGATCAACAAATGACAGCCAAAGCTTCTCACAGACAGTACAATTGACAAGTCGCTTATTCAGCGATGGTTCTCAACCTATTCCAGCCTTTCTGCTGCTGAACACAATTCGTCTTAAAAGAGACAGTCACTACATGAATCAAACCACGTCAGTGTTAGATATTGTCCGGGCAATGTCGCAGGTGTGCTGGTCAACGATTATTATGATTACTCAAGCCAAAAAGTTTTGTCACCTAAAATATTCCCTGAAGCTCCTAGTGTTAACATTCACAGACAATATGAATTGGAGCAAATACATTGAGGCAATTGCCAAGGCTGCTGTGAGGAAGGTGGGCTCTCTCTACTGTGCTAGAAGGCAACTTACAGCTGTATCCTGTATCTCTACAAGGCCACCATTCGCCCATGCATGGAGTATTGTTGCATATCTGGGCTGGTGCACCTGCCACTAGTCTCTCGCTCCTAGACAGTGTTCAAAAAAGAATCTTCAACCTAATAGGTCCTGAACTATCAACTAAATTCCAACCTCTGTTCTATCACCAAAACGTGGCACCCTTATGCCTGTTTTACAAGTATTTCAATAGCAAGTGCTCTGATGAATTCCAAGCACTAGTATTTCCTCAATGACAACCCTAAACAAACCCAACAAGCAGCAAAATCCCACCCCTACACTGTAGAGATCCCTAGATGCCATAAAGCTTTCTACGCGAATAACTTTTTCCCTTAATCTGCGGCATTTTGGAATTCACTCCCGAGCCCCTGCTCCCCTGATTATACTGATATGCAGAAATTCAAGTGTAATGTGAACAAACATCTTGCTGCCCAACCCCATAAATAGCAGCCTTGCAAATCTGGTCCCAAAATAGTAGTCTCTCATGACTAAGTGGCTCTATGCCTTGTTTGTGAAATGACAATAATATATATGTTTTAGAATAATCAAAATATTTAGAATAAATATTTTTTTACATTAATTTAGGAATGTAACTTATAGATGTTACCATAACAATTTAGTCAACAACTTAAAAATAATGACATGTAAAAACATCAAGTTATTATTTTAGTGACGTATATTAATGAAGTGATTTAGAGGGAGAGATGGTCTTTTTGAGATACATGGAAATTAGTTGAGAGTTGAAGTCGAGAGAAGGACAGAGACGGTATTCAGATCGTGATGGCTCCAAGTAGAGGGGAGCAGAACTGACGATAGTCAGAATCAACGTTGCAACTTTCCAAAAGGGAAAAAACACTCTGGAATAAAAAGTTGACAAAAATAAAACTCGAGCCTCTCTCATTTCTTGGGGAGAATTTCCATTGCAGCTTCCCGTTAAAGTAAGACTAAATATGTACCAGATATGCCCTCAGTTGACCAGGTGTTGAAACTCCCAATAAGTGTTATTGTGACGGGACACCGGACGATGCCGGGTGTCCCGTTCGGCTAGGTGAAGATAAGAATGCTTATGGCCGGGGGGGGGGTGATACTGTGTCAAAGATTAAGACAGGCGTTTATGATATGTTGGGAGACATGATATCTGTTTTAATGGCGAAAAAAAGGAGATTATTTTTCTAGTTGGATCTGGTGAGAATGAGTTTTAACTAACGTAATTGATTCGGACAGTCTCGAGAATTGGGTTCCAAAATGTCTGCTCGGAGTCGGGGACCCGTGGTGTTTAACTCAGAGACCACCAAGCTAGTTTGACAGATATGTTCACAAAACAATAGAGAAAGGGAAAAGTATAAGAAAATAGAGGGATAGAAAAAGAAATTCACAAGAGAAGAAAGAGGGGGGAATAGAAGATAATGGAGAAAAGGAAGGAAGATGCTTTTGATATAAACAACGATCGCCTACTCGAAAAAGAGTTAGAAGGGTTTTGGCAGTCTTTGGTCAGCGAGCGAAGCGTACACATCGGCTCTCGCCCCGCCTGGGGGTGAGAGGGGCAGAAATCTCTAGACTAACTTGAAAAGATCTTGTTCTTAGCTAGAGAATTAACCTGATATCTCAAGTATGCGACCTGCATCACGAAGCGTGGATAACGAAAACATGACTTTAAACAAATGTAGAATGATTGCAAATAATTATTTTATTTGGTTTAAACGAAAATGACCTCAGAGTTTTTTCTTTGTTTTTCGATTGCCGGCATAAGTGAAGATGCAGTTTATTTCAGGTATGCCCTGACGCCAGACGACGAAGACACCGACACGAAACCAGATTGACGGCCGAAGAGAACAATGTTGCCACACGGACTTGGGGTCATGCACGTTTAACGTGCCTTGAGCAGCGGAGGTATGTTTTCCAGGGACCAGTACGAGTCTGGTCACGCTGGAGGGGTCCACCACTAGACGACGCATGCCCGGGACATCGTTCTCGTTACAACGTGATGCACGTGAGATGTCCCATTACATTATTCGTCCTTTATGTTGTAAACGTATGGATAGGCCATCACAATGCTATATGGTCATAGACGAACACACATATATAAACACGTCATATAGATGACTGACACATATATACACTCTCATACAATCTAACCACTAGATGACACAATGTATATATCCAATGTTAATGAGGCGTCTGTTAAACAGATGCTGTTTATATACACGCATACACCCTACATAACAGTCTGGTCTTCCTCTCCTGTGTCGTTGGTTTCTACTCATGCAATGGTATGTTGAATTATTTCAAGTCAAACACAAGTGAATCAGACATATTTAATAAAGCAAATTGAATAATCATATACTATAATAAACTTTTGTGTACTTACATATTTTGTAAATAAATTTGTTTATTTCAAATTTGACCTGTTTTTATACATACATTATCTTGGAAAGTTCTTTTTTTTTTTTTTGTTATTTTCTTCTTTTTTTTATATAAAAAAGATGTAATCGTTCCAATCCTTGCTGTCAAAAAAAAAAAATAAAATAATAATGTAAAAAATATTTAAAAATAAAATGTTATAAAAGAAAAAGAAAAACGAAAAGTTTTATATTCTCTTCCTGCACATTTCTTAGTCTTGATGGAAATCGTTTTTTCAGTAGTTCAGAGTTGGCATGCTTATCTCCCCATTTTTTTTTTTTTAATATATATTTTTAATGGCCCCATTTATGTATCTTTAACATCAAAGATACGAAACTTGAGAGATAAGCAAAAACAAAAAAAAATTGTACGAAAACTTAGGATAATAAACAAAAAAAAATAATCAGCTGTATCATACAAAAAAAATAAACATTGGGTTGATTCCAAGTTCAGTCACCTGGGGCATTATTCACAAACAGTTTTTTAAAATATTCATTTGTTAGCAAACTTTTGCTTTTATAAAAAAAAAAAAAAAATGTGGTTTTCTGGGAAATTAAAAAAAAAAATAACACTTCTGCTTCTTAAAACATTTTACTAATTTTATACCGCTTGCAAAAAAAAAAAAAAAAAAAAAGTGCGGCTAAAATTAACCATTTAAAAATAAATGCTTTTTACAATGAAATAAAAACTAAAAAAATAAGAAATAAAAAAATAGTAGTTCAGAGAAAGCATGATTATCTCACTTGCTTTGCATTTTTTTTTTCTTTTAATATATATATATATATATATATTAACATTAAAGATATGGGAGATGAAAAATCTTCCCCATAAAAAGAAATGCATGAGACAAAATAAACATATGGTTAATTACAATCTCAGTTACCTGAAATTCATGTACAGTGAAATGTTTTGGAACATTATTCACAAAGAACTTATTTTGACTTATTAGCAAACTATTGCCCTTATAAAAAATAAACCGTTTCCAGGAAAAATAAAAACAACAAAAATAAACAGAAACTTTTGCTTCTTATGAAAATATTTTTATAATTAGCAAAAGTTTTGGAGACTTGAACAGTTTAAAAGAAATCCATTTTTACAATTATATTGACGATAAAAAAAAAAAAAAAAAAAAAAAAAAAAACACAGTTCAAAATTGGTTTGATTATCTCCTTTGTTTTGGATTTTACTTTCACATATATATTGTTAAAATACATTTTTTTTAGTTGTTTTGTTTTTTGTTTTTTTGGCCCCTATTGAAGTATCTTTAACAATACAAAACTTGTGAAATAAAGATCAACCTCTAAACAAACAAAAAAAAAAATAGGAGTTCAAACTTGGTTTAATTATCTCCCTTGATTTTGCTTTAACTTACATTTTTTTTTTTTTTTTAAAGTTTTTTTCATGGCCCCCAATGAAGTATCTTTAATGATACAAACACTTGAAAAATAAAACTCTCTTCCCCCTCCAAAAACAAAAATCTGCATTGGACAAAAAAAAATAAGCATTGGATTGATTCTGATTTCAGTCACCTAAATGCATGTAAAGTGAAATGTTTTAAGGCATTATTAATAAAGTTTTAAAAATATTTAACTGTTAGCAAACCACTGCTTTTATATTAAAATATTAGCAAAATAAATGCTCCATCTAATTACATGTTTTTGCTCTCAAGTTTGTCAAGATATACCTGAAGGTCAAGGGTTACATCGACTGAAAAGTAAAAATAGCACTCAGGGTAATCAAAATAATTCAAATGATACAAAAAAGAAATCATGCTGTTCAATTTTTCCTAATTTTTGTTTTAAATAAGATTTGAAATTAAAATTTATTCATTGTTTTGGGTTTTTTTTAATTAATTATTTAATGTAAATAAATTATTAAATAATTAATCAATCGGGTGATGCAGAAGACCACTGGAAATGGTGTCAGATAAAAACTTTGCATTGATAATAAAAATGTTCTGCTTACTAAACAAGACTTCCTGTTTTAGTCAAAAATAATTAATCAAACATTGGCACGAAAGAAAATGTGTACACATTTTTATTTTTTTTTAAGATTTTTACAAAAATAAGTAATACTTAATAATTTTTGCATAAAATAATATGCCATGAATAAAAAAGAAAAATATAAATCCTGAAGAGGGCGCTTGGACATGAGAAACTTTGATTTTAGACAAATAAATATTTGTTTATTTTATTTCTAAAAAAAAGTATTTGCGTTGCATTTGGTTTATAAATGTAAAAATATATGTATTTCAATTTAAATTTTAAACAACAAAATCTTAACTAATTCACTTCACGTATGCCACACATATTTTCGAGACATTCAAAAACATAACACCATGCCACAAAGAAAAAGAAAGAAGTATATCCTTAAGGCACTTTGACATCAGAAAATTTTGATTTTAAACAAATAAAAATTTATTTATTTTATAAAAGAAAAATCTTTGTTCTGTACTTGGTTTATAAACAGAAAACATATTTTAATTCAAACTTTAAACAATACTTAATATCATAGTGACCACAATCTTTAATAAATAAAATTTTATTGTTTCATTGTTTTGAATTTGTTTCAGTATTATAAAAAATGTTGATTTTTTTTGGAAAAATATTACTTTTTGATTTTTGAAAAAATATTACTTGTTGATATTTTTAAAAATATTACTTGTTGATTTTTTTTTAAATATTACTTGTTGATTTTTTTTTAAATATTACTTGTTGATTTTTTTTTAAATATTACTTGTTGATTTTTTTTTAAATATTACTTGTTGATTTTTTTTTAAATATTACTTGTTGATTTTTTTTTAAATATTACTTGTTGATTTTTTTTTAAATATTACTTGTTGATTTTTTTTTAAATATTACTTGTTGATTTTTTTTAAATATTACTTGTTGATTTTTTTTAAATATTACTTGTTGATTTTTTTTAAATATTACTTGTTGATTTTTTTGGAAAAATATTACTTGTAGATTTTTTTTGGAAAAATATTACTTGTAGATTTTTTTTGGAAAAATATTACTTGTAGATTTTTTTTGGAAAAATATTACTTGTAGATTTTTTTTGGAAAAATATTACTTGTAGATTTTTTTTGGAAAAATATTACTTGTAGATTTTTTTTGGAAAAATATTACTTGTAGATTTTTTTTGGAAAAATATTACTTGTAGATTTTTTTTGGAAAAATATTACTTGTAGATTTTTTTTGGAAAAATATTACTTGTAGATTTTTTTTGGAAAAATATTACTTGTAGATTTTTTTTGGAAAAATATTACTTGTAGATTTTTTTTGGAAAAATATTACTTGTAGATTTTTTTTGGAAAAATATTACTTGTAGATTTTTTTTGGAAAAATATTACTTGTAGATTTTTTTTGGAAAAATATTACTTGTAGATTTTTTTTGGAAAAATATTACTTGTAGATTTTTTTTGGAAAAATATTACTTGTAGATTTTTTTTGGAAAAATATTACTTGTAGATTTTTTTTGGAAAAATATTACTTGTAGATTTTTTTTGGAAAAATATTACTTGTAGATTTTTTTTGGAAAAATATTACTTGTAGATTTTTTTTGGAAAAATATTACTTGTAGATTTTTTTTGGAAAAATATTACTTGTAGATTTTTTTTGGAAAAATATTACTTGTAGATTTTTTTTGGAAAAATATTACTTGTAGATTTTTTTTGGAAAAATATTACTTGTAGATTTTTTTTGGAAAAATATTACTTGTAGATTTTTTTTGGAAAAATATTACTTGTAGATTTTTTTTGGAAAAATATTACTTGTAGATTTTTTTTGGAAAAATATTACTTGTAGATTTTTTTTGGAAAAATATTACTTGTAGATTTTTTTTGGAAAAATATTACTTGTAGATTTTTTTTGGAAAAATATTACTTGTAGATTTTTTTTGGAAAAATATTACTTGTAGATTTTTTTTGGAAAAATATTACTTGTAGATTTTTTTTGGAAAAATATTACTTGTAGATTTTTTTTGGAAAAATATTACTTGTAGATTTTTTTTGGAAAAATATTACTTGTAGATTTTTTTTGGAAAAATATTACTTGTAGATTTTTTTTGGAAAAATATTACTTGTAGATTTTTTTTGGAAAAATATTACTTGTAGATTTTTTTTGGAAAAATATTACTTGTAGATTTTTTTTGGAAAAATATTACTTGTAGATTTTTTTTGGAAAAATATTACTTGTAGATTTTTTTTGGAAAAATATTACTTGTAGATTTTTTTTGGAAAAATATTACTTGTAGATTTTTTTTGGAAAAATATTACTTGTAGATTTTTTTTGGAAAAATATTACTTGTAGATTTTTTTTGGAAAAATATTACTTGTAGATTTTTTTTTGAAAAATATTACTTGTAGATTTTTTTTTGAAAAATATTACTTGTAGATTTTTTTTTGAAAAATATTACTTGTAGATTTTTTTTTGAAAAATATTACTTGTAGATCTTTTTTTGAAAAATATTACTTGTAGATCTTTTTTTGAAAAATATTACTTGTAGATCTTTTTTTGAAAAATATTACTTGTAGATCTTTTTTTGAAAAATATTACTTGTAGATCTTTTTTTGAAAAATATTACTTGTAGATCTTTTTTTGAAAAATATTACTTGTAGATCTTTTTTTGAAAAATATTACTTGTAGATCTTTTTTTGAAAAATATTACTTGTAGATCTTTTTTTGAAAAATATTACTTGTAGATCTTTTTTTGAAAAATATTACTTGTAGATTTTTTTTGGAAAAATATTACTTGTAGATTTTTTTTTGAAAAATATTACTTGTAGATTTTGTTTGGAAAAATATTACTTGTAGATTTTGTTTGGAAAAATATTACTTGTAGATTTTTTTTTGAAAAATATTACTTGTTGATTTTTTGAGAAATATTACTTGTTGATTTTTTGAGAAATATTACTTGTTGATTTTTTGAGAAATATTACTTGTTGATTTTTTGAAAAAATATTACTTGTTGATTTTTTGAAAAAATATTACTTGTTGATTTTTTGAAAAAATATTACTTGTTGATTTTTTGAAAAAATATTACTTGTTGATTTTTTGAAAAAATATTACTTGTTGATTTTTTGAAAAAATATTACTTGTTGATTTTTTGAAAAAATATTACTTGTTGATTTTTTGAAAAAATATTACTTGTTGATTTTTTGAAAAAATATTACTTGTTGATTTTTTGAAAAAATATTACTTCTTTATTTTTTGAAAAAATATCATTTCTTTTTTTTTGAAAAAATATCATTTCTTTTTTTTTGAAAAAATATCATTTCTTTTTTTTTGAAAAAATATCACTTGTTGATTTTTTGAAAAATATTACCTGTTGATTTTTTAAAAAATATTACCTGTTGATTTTTTGAAAAATATTACCTGTTGATTTTTTGAAAAATATTACCTGTTGATTTTTTGAAAAATATTACCTGTTGATTTTTTGAAAAATATTACCTGTTGATTTTTTGAAAAATATTACCTGTTGATTTTTTGAAAAATATTACCTGTTGATTTTTTGAAAAATATTACCTGTTGATTTTTTGAAAAATATTACCTGTTGATTTTTTGAAAAATATTACTTGTTAATTTTTTTGAAACATGAAAATGTATAAAAAATTAATACAAAAAACATTTTATTGTTTTAAATAAAATAAAGCGGAACATTTTTATATCAATGCAAATTTTTATCTGGCATAATTTATGATGGACCTGTTCTTCTGAATTTCCATTTATCGATTTTTATTTTTAACGCTTTTAGTAATCCCACTTATTCTTAATTAAACACTTTGCTTTTTGCTTGGCTGGAAAGATGATAAAATGATAAACAAACTCTATACTAGTGTTGGGACGATTAATCGGAATCAGGAAGCAGAAAAATCGGAACTTATGGGGTATCGGAATCATATCAGAATCAGAAAAATTTGTGCCTATTTTTCAATGCCAAAAACGATTCTTTTAATTGTATTTTTTTATTTTGTTTAAAGCAAAACTTTCTACTGCTTGTAGTAATAATGAAATAATAAATAATACCAGTAAAATTAAAATTAATAGATCACCCCTCACAAATGTATTTTTACATTTGAGAAAATATCTGCGCATCTAACTTAGTTTTCATGGTAATTGTGAAAAAAAATAAATAAATAAATAAATAACTCTATAGTTAAATATGTAGAGATTTATAAAGAATCGGAATCAGTAATTGTATCGGAATTGGGAATTTAGTACGGAATCGGTAATTGTATTGGAATCAGGAATAATATTGGAATCGTCTCATCACTACTCCATACAATAACCCACAAGGGAGGAGATAATGATTGAAAGGATATTGTGATGAATAGATACTACCCGGCCACAAAAGGTAGAGTATTACGCTTCGATGACAACAGAATAGATAGTATGCTACTACTTCAACCCCCTATATCTCCATAAAAGGAGGAGATTATCCTGGGAGGATAGTATCATAAGAAATTGACATGTACTATATTGCTCCCAAAAAAGAGATAATGCTTAGGATGAATAAAAATATAGTACTACTCCCAAAGGAGGAAATAAAGCCTGGGAGAATTCTTCTCCTCTGCCAAAAAAGAGTACATAATACTCAATAAAAATGGTATCGTGATAACAGAACTGATGCTACACTAGCTCTCATAAAATAGGGGAGGTAATGCCTTGGTGGGCACCCCCCCCCCACACCCTCATAAAAGGAGATGGTAATGCCAGCGAATGTGGTATCATGGAAACAGAAAAGATACTACACTATACCACCCACCCTCTCAAAAAAAAAAAAAAAAAAAAAAAAAAAAAAAAAAAAAAAGATAATCCCTAGGAGGATGGTTTCAACAGAACTGATACTACATTACCATGCCTTCAAAGAGGAAAGTAATATCTGGGAGGATTATCCCTAACCCATTAAAAAAAAGTAGGAAATAATTCACAGGCAGAGAGGGTTTTATAACAGAACTGATACTACACAACCCAAACTCATTAAAAAATACTATGATGGATTTAACAATATTTAGCTTTTTTTTTTTTTTCTTTTTTTTTTTAACATTCAGCTAAATATACAGTAGGACCTCAGGATACGGTGGCCCTTGGATACGTTTTTTTTTTTTTTTTTCCAGATTACAATGTGGAAGACGATGTTTTTCCGGGCCCGTCGGGTTATGGTATTTGCCCTGCCTTACAGTGTTATGGTATTTTGCCCTGCCTTACAGTATGTTATTTGATTATATACATGTACTGTATATTTTTTACTAATTTTTTAATGCCATATCCTGGGTTTCTACTGTAGTTATTAAAACATTTTTATAGTTCCTTGGTCTTTAGACTAAGATCAAAGTGTACTATCTGTAGAGAGCATATTCCGCAGTATTTGAAACGAGGCGGAAACAAGTAGCGACAATTATCAGATCAAGTATGGGAGCAAACCTAAAAAAAAAAAAAAAAAAAAAAAACACACACAAATATGCACAATATTAATCCTTGGACTAGTGTCCTCATTAACTTTCATTAATTTTATATTTTAAAAAATTCTACTTAAAAAAATAATTTAACTCTAATATCAAATCTATCCTGCACCCATCTTTATAACCAATAAAATGAAATAAATATCATATATGAATGAATAAATATCAATGAAGTAAAGTAATAGTAACATTTTTTTTTTAAGTCACCACTTATCAAGGCCCGAAGGCCACTCAGGGATAAGGGTTATTGTGTGTACAGTAATCAATGAGATAATATTGTAGTAATCATTAGTATTGCGGGTTTTGATAGAGTGTCTTACTTAAGGGGGCGGTTTGTCAGGAGTTTGTTTATGTTGGACTTGAAGACGTCCAAGTTGTAGTCAGGTGGGAAACAGGCAAGCGGCAGAGAGTTCCACTGGCGTGCAGTTCTAAGAAAGAAGCTTTGCTCATGGAATCTACATTTGGATTTAGGCACAGATAAAGAGTGGGGAAAATTATTGACAGTAGTTTCAGCCAGACGGGTGTTTCTCGTGAAAGATTGGCGAGGGGGGAGGGCGAGGGATTGGAGCTCAGACGAGCACCTGCCATGGAAATAGCGATAAAACAAAGACAGGCTTGCAACGTCTCTTCTGTGAGAGAGAGGTTGCAGGGAAGAGAAAAGGGTATCCCCCATTAAACCACGAAGCCTATTTCCTGAAATGTTTGTAAAGTTATTAGAATAATGAAAAAAGAAAACATTCTATATATCTAGAAAAGTGAACGTGTCTGTGTGTCTGTGTACATTTTCTTTCGCAATAACTCTGTCAATTTTTAGTCTACAGACTCGAAATTTGATATACAGGGTACTGAGATTAGGGAAAATCTATGTGATCGGTTTTCGGCCAGAAATTTGGCGATTAAGGGGTCAAAGTACAACGATTTGACCTTTGAGAACTCTACCAAACTCCTCTGACAATTTTGGGTCTAAACACTTGAAATTTTAGATATAGGTTACTTGGACATGGATCTAACTTAATAACTCGATTTGAGCCCAAAACAATCAATTTTAAGTGGTCATAATAGGGGTCAAAGTAAAAAAAAAATTGACCCTTTTTTTTGTTTTGTTTTTTTTTGGCTCAGCATACACCTCCAAACACCCAGGCAATGCCGGGCACCCATGCTAGTGAAATATATATAGCAAATACATACAATGAAATATATCTAGGAAATATATACAGGAAATTAATGCCGGATCCGGTTATTTTGAAGAAAAATTTATTAATAGAATTTTTTTTTTCCAAGTCGGTTTCTATTAAACCCATAGTTGAGACCCTAACAGGTACTATCTACAAATCTACCAGAATGCATATTTATTTCTTTGTGACGTTGATATTTTATATTTTGACTTTTTACATGTATTGTAAATTAATAGTGATGTTTTCCTCCTTAATCTATATTAATAAAATTGTTCGTGTGTTTGCATATATTAATTTCTTGCCGATTTAAACAAAACTAATTTATTTTACTAGTAATCAATTGTTTATTGTATTCAAAACTGTAACAGTATAAAGCAGAAAATGAGCTTTTTTTTTAATTCTATTTAAAATTAATGTAATTACAATATTAAATCCACCAGAATGCATATCCATTTCTTTGTAAAAAAAAAAAAAAAAAAAACGCCATGTGTAACATTAGTGCCTCCAAAGCATTATTAAAACCAATCCCCATACTTCACCTGGAAGAGAAATTTCAGGAGGAAGGGGGGGGGCGTTCTTTTGAGTTATTGCCTGCGCTATGCAGGATGTTGTGCACTATGGATTATGGCTCCTGGACAACACCAACAAAAGGACAGGGAAGTTCTTTATCACGGACAACATTGTGTTTAAGCACACATGAAATTAAAGAAACTTCCAGAGCACTACTAAAACCCAACCCACTTCCACCTCCACCCCAGAAGATAAAACTGATGTTTAAATTTCAATCTCCAAAAAATGTTTAACATATGATAAAATTAAAAATCGTATTTACTTCTTGATGAATCTTTACCAGGATTTAACTTGCCTTTTATGATAGATTATTTCAGCATGGTCGGTAAAACTGCAGAAAAAAATCTTTATTATTTTGTTAAACTTGGTTCCTTCAAAGGTTTTTAAATTTATTTCTGGTTACTTTTAAAGTTCTAAAATGAATCTAATATAAAAATGAAGATAACGCCATTCGCTAGAATCAAAACTAAGATATTCAGGTCGGCAACGTTTCATTCTTTCAACTGTGCTAATGGCGACAATCACTTAAAAATGACCTATTTGCTAATTTTCGGCACTTAGAAGAGGAAGCAATGTATGCCTGTGTAGATTAAACACACTAATGGAAGTACAATAAAATTTGACTACCACTAATAAATTATTTGCCGTTTCTACCCGAACGAATAATTAAATTTTTTTTCTAAATTTTAGATATCATATATCCAGGGCAATGCTGATCAAGAAAATACCAATTTTGCAGGGTCTGAATTTGTATTTTAGTTTTAGCAAGACATATAGATATACATGCACAGATGTTTGTCCTTCCCATAATAATAATAATAATAATAATAATAATCTATATAGCTATAAAGTTGGGTTGGGGGGGGGTCTTTCTTGACATTGAAATTAACAGCATACTTTTTCTATTTTAAAATCATTAAAACAAACTTCTTAATATGCTCAGTCATAGATATGTTAACGACTTCATGATGACTAACTAATTTGCATATTCTTTTGAATTTGAAAAAAAAAAGCATTTATTTATTGTTATAATAATAATTTTTAATATATATATTTAATATAATATAATAATAATCTGTATATAAATAAAATGAACTCATTTTTTCCCGTCTGATTTTGACATTAATAGGATTAAAAATCAAGATATTTCATGCAAATATAATATGCACAAACGGCAGAACAATATCTGAGGTTTGTTATAGGCTTATTAGTTCTCAAATTCCTCGATAATCTTAGATTTCTATACTTTTTCTGCTGAGAAGTCACGGCCAAAATCGGTTAAGATCAATGGAAGTGGTAAAATATTTTCTCTCTAATAAATTCCTCCTCCCCCTGCCACCACTTAACACTGTTTGGGGATCGTTCACAAGGAACAGTTGAGAAGAGAACACCGGTTTGGCTTCGTAGTTCTTTCATGTGAAGTTATTTAAAATCACTAAACTAAGCTGCAGTGCTCTGTGGCGTAGTGGTTAGCGTGCTGGACAATTCACATTATATTTTCACGTTCGCGCCGACCTACCGTAGTCGTTTTTTTTTTTGTTTTTTTTTCTAAACAACTGGAATGGACTTTTCTTGGTGGCCGAACTGTTAACGTTGCAGATGTTTTTTTTGTTTTTTTTTTCACACTTTATTTTCCTACTTTTACTCTACTTTTACTACTTTTACATTTTTTAAAACTCCCCCCCCCCCCCGTCCCGGAAACAAACACTCGGGCAACGCCGGGTACCCCCGCTAGTATTTTATATTGTTTCTTATTAGATGATTGGTTTCATTTGACTGATGCTTAATTCTATTTATCAATAATTTGTGCATAATTGTGAATTTAGGATGAAAACGTTCTAGCACAGACTTGTTTTTTTATATATATATATATATATATATATATATATATTTCATGATTGCTCTTGCTCCTGTCTCTTTTTTTAGATTTTATCATTAAGGAAAACAAATTACTAAAAAATAAATCCCTCAATTCCAATTTTGATAAGCGAGGGCGAAACATGTCAATTGACTCGTTTTGATTTTTTTTTTTTTTTTCTATTTCCCTACTTTTATTTTTTTAGTCGCTATCCATTTTCCTTTTCTCCTCGGTCTTTTTTTTTTTTTTTTTTTAATATAAAATGAATTCCGAAGGAATACGTCTTCCCTTCATGATTGCCTTTATATATATATATATATATATATATATATAATAAAGTGACCTTGTCTGTGTGTGCACATCTTTTCTACCAAACTCCCTCTGATTATTTGGTCTACAGACTTGAAACTTGATACACAGGATATCTAGACCTAGAAAATACTTTCAATTTGGTTTTTAGCCCATAGAAATAGCTGCTAAGGGGCCAAAATTGTTTTCAAAATTACAGTTGACCGTGACAGGAGTAAATTGACTAACTTCTGAGCATGCGTACATACACATTATTGCTTTAAGTCGCTTAATCTTTATCCATTTTTATGCAGACTATCTGCTTTATTTTGGCTTTCATTCTTCACTTAATGTTCTATTAAAAACTGAACGTTGCTTGCTTGTCACTGTGCACACTGAATGAGTAGGGGAGGAGGTGAATTATTAATAGAATTTTAAAAAAAAAACGGGAAAGACAGAAAGAGGAGAGGGAAGAGCAGATAAAAACATTATCAAATAGGAATATATATATGTACTTGAGAATGAATGATGTCATAATATTAGCTCAATTTTTTTTTTTTTTTTTTCAAAAGTTGCTAAAAGTTATTTTTCATCCTTTCTGACGACTTCCATTTCCAAGTAAATATTTTCTTGCAACAAAAAAAAAAAAAAAAGCCAAAAAAACAAAAAAAAAAGCCAAAAAAACAAACAAAAAAAAAAAACAGGATTATCAACCAATGTCAAAAAGGTAAGAAATTATATATTTAATAATATAACAAATACTGACCCAACGGGTCACACATGATCTACATAAAATTGTTGTGTTCTACATTTCCATAGTTTTCAGTTCGAACAACTCTGGACAGATATTCATATAAAATTTTGACAATGCTACAAAAATATCAATTTGTTATACAAAAAATAGAAGCTCTAGAAGAAGAATTGCTTCAAACATTGAAGCAATTGAAGGCAGCAAAAAAATGCGGAGAGGGGGGAGGGGAGAGTAACACAGATTGCTGGCAACCTAGGTATTATATACACAAGGTTACAGATTTTTTTTTTGGAAAAATAGAAGTTTAGATATTTACAGGTGATGAGAGATGGAAAAAACTGCCATAAGAATGATTATGGGTAAGAAAACAATTCTTACAACAAAAAAAAAAGCTTCTGTTTGCAAAGAACATATATATATATATATATATATATATATATATAAGGTCATCTGAAAGTAACCCCCTATTCTAAAATAATTACAATTTACTCAAATGCTGTAATATATTTCTCAATTTTTGTATGTACGTTACTTTGATGTGTGGTAATAAAATTTATACTTTTGTTTCCTTTTCAAATCTGTTATATGAATTTGGTTTTTAATCTTGAAGGGAGGATACATGAAGTTATTAGTTCTATCCCGCAAGAGTTTCTTGTGAAATAAGTTGATGTGGTTCATGGTCGACTTGAAAAGCTGCTCATACTGAATTTTAAATAAAAGTTCATGTAGTATACTTTCTTCTCGTATTCATTAATTGGAGAAATTATACTTAAAAAATATATTATAGTTATTTCAGAATAGGGAGTTACTTTCAGACCATGCTGTGTGTGTGTATATATATATATATATATATATATATATATAAATGATGCTAATGGACTATCTAAGATTTCAGGTGATTAAAATTGACAAAAAAATGAATTATTGATGACATTGTACATATAAAGTGGGTTAAAACTGAATTTTGGTCCGCATATTTTTTCCTTTCAGAAAATACTTGGTAAATGAATGGATGTTTGACTGTCGGAATGGCAATGGCCACCTGATCATCCTGGAAGGATAGTTGGATGATATGCGCTAAATTGTGAAGCAAGTGTGGCGCAATCTCTAACCACTCTTCTCCTGAGTTGGCACTGTTTGATTTCAAGACGACTGGAACCAATGCCAAGATAAGCGGAGAGCACATACAACATCCTCAAATGGTTACCCATTTAGTACTGACCAGGCTCCACGTTGTTTAACTTTGATGATTTAACTTGGTAAATATCACATTTCCCACTGCATAATATGCATATTTTTGTTTTTTGCAAGTGATTGATTTTCTTTCGTTTTGTTTTTTCTAAAAGAATTTCACCTTTTATTGATACCAGTCCTTTAATTTACGAAGCTTAATGTAACTACAGAGCATATGTAAACAAATGACAAAAGTCCATATTTCAAATTTCAAGATGTTTACCATTTATTTCTCCAAGTACTCTGAAAAGCACAATTCTTGATAGCAGCTGTTCTGTAGCATAGAATTATCCATGTAATAATTCTGTCAATTTTTTAATTTATTCTGCTCTTGAACTTATCAACTTTCAAAGAAAATAAAGGTATTTATATATATATATATATATATATATATATATATATATAAATAAAGGTATATAATTACAACTTCTCTTCTAATTTCGGATTTTGTAATTATGCCCCCAATTCCTTTACTTTTTTTAAAGTTGATAAGTTCTTTTTTTTTCTGATAAGTTAAGAACAGTTTCTATAAAAAAAAAAAAATTAAAAAAAAAAATAAATCTGATGATGCCGATTTAGGTTTGTAAAAGGTTTGAGAGTTAAACTTTTGTATAACAAATTTAAATCACCCTTCTTGGCAAACATCTTATGTCCGGTTAAACATTTTCATATATGTGACAGGAACTATAGCAAGCAAGCAAAGGTAGTTCTATGAAAATTTAATTGAATCTCGGGGGTCGGAGAATTTGCTAGAAGCACTATATTTGCCCAGCATAGCAGTTATCCTAACGACAAATCGGTTACGATGGTATAGTCAAGTGGAATGTTTATCCTTCGGGATAAATCGCCATAGAAGCATGGATGTCTTGAATCGAAGAAAGTTTGGCCACTCAAGGAAAACTTAGAAGCAATTGGAGACAATTGATTCACTGAACTGTGAGAACTGGAGAGCAAGAAAAATAATCTATACTTGTTCATTTTCTTCTGTGATTGTATAAAACTACTTTTGTGCAAGATTTTGTGTAGATTTTTTTTTTTTAATTTTTTTTTTATTTTGAATGTGGCAGTTTCTTTTCTTTATTTAACAAGTAAATTTGTTTCTTGAATGTGTCTCGTATATTTTCATCCTTTTGGATTAACCATCGCAGAAGCATGGATGTCTTGAATCACAGAAAGTTTGGCCGGCCAAGGAAAACTTGGAAACAAGTGATGAGATAAGATCGTACACAGTGAAAAATGAAGACAATTGACTCGCTGAACTGGTGGTGAGTGACCTTGCGAAATATCAAATAATGTCTGACCGCTGACCAAGGAATCAGTGCACTTAAATGAATAGAAGAAGAAGAAAAATCTATTCTTGTTAATGTTCTTTTGTGTTTATGTAAAACTTTGTGTTTGTTGGTAAACTTACAAGTCAGTTTTTGTCAGCCATTTTTTTTTTTTATTTAGTTTCCATTGTAATATCACATATCTTTTATAGCTACACACTTGACTCACATCAGCTAGGTGACTCGTGTGAAAGAGTATGATGTTGCAAGATTTAACCATTATCAGTTTAAATAGATTTTACATATACAAATAAATTTTTAAATATTTTCTGTATTTTTTATTGTTATCATTTTTTAAGTCTTCAATAAAAGTTGGTTCCTTTTGTTTCTTGTCATGCATAGACTCTTATTCCGGATGTAACAGTCTATCATTCATCATCCGTTTTACATGCTAGCATGCGTTGGACGGCTTTTAGAAACTTGACTTCCAAACTAACATATCTCTGGTCAGGTTTTTATTTATCCTTCTTTCTCTCAAGTCTATACCGACCAAGTAAAACTGATTCTTGAATGTATTGTATGTATATTTCTTTTCTTTTTTTTTTTTTTTTTTTTCATTATTTTTTTTTTTTTTTTTTTTAGATCAAACTCTTTTTGTATTTGCTGGGAAAATGTAGAAGTCGGTTTTTGTCAGTCATTTTGTTTTTTTGTTTTCTTTTTATTTGATTTTTTTTTAATTTCCCTCGAGATGTCACACTTTTTTTTTATAGCTCTTCATGTGATCAATACATACAGAAATACAGATGTTATATATACAGAAAAAAAATGTAAAATTATATTTTTTTATGTCTTCTATAAAAGCGGTCACTTTTTACATTCAATTTTGCATTTTTTTTTTTTAATTTATTTTCAGAAATGGCAGTTCCTGTTCTTCATCTTAAAAGTAAAATTCTTTTTATGAATGTCTTGTTTTTGTTTTTTTGTACAATAAGATAATTTTTTGCAAATTCACTTGTATAGATTTGTCGGGGTTTTTTGTTTTTTTTTAGATTGTTTTTTTTTTTTTTATTATTTATTATCATTTCTTTGATGTTGGATATTTATTTCTCTCCCATCATGAGAAATGTGGCAGTAGGGTCAGAAAGTGGGATTGAAAAGAAACACTCTGGCCCTACAAAAGATGTTTATGCAGCTTTGTCAGCATTCCCTGGCAGAGGCGCCTCAGGCAATTAGCAATAAACTAACAACTTCTCAGAGAGAGAAGGCAAAGCCTGGGAGTATAGGCTTTCTAGAACTCCACAAAAACAGTATTACACCACAATCAACAGGGAACAGTTCATTACAAGAATGGTCTAATCTCTGTTGATTTGGGCGCCTGAGAGAAAATCCTTTGTGATGTAAAAAAAAAAAAAAAAAAAAAAAAAAATTATTTTCAATCTGTATGTAAAATTGTTTCTTTTAGGAATTATGTTGTTTCTTCTTGTTTAAAAACTGTTTTCTTTGAATAGATGGTTTCATGTTTAAATCTGTACGAAAAAATAGTTTATTTTATGTGCCCAAGACTGGTTTTTGTGTTTCATTACCAGCAGACTTTGGTTAGCCAATTTCTTTCCATTTTTTTTTTTTTTTTTTTTTTTAATTTCCATTACAATATCTCACATTTTACGCAACTACACATTTAACAAGTGTCAGCTAAGTCACCTGTGCAAAAAGATGTGGTGCTGCAAGATTAAAAACTTTTTTGGCATTTTTTTTTTTAATGCTTTATCGCTAAAAGCACAGCTGTCTTTTATGTATATTTGTTTATTACTTGTTGTTTTTTTTTTAATTTGAAAATAAAACAAGTCAATTTTTTTTTTAAATTGAACAAAAAAAACATTTCTTTGTTTTTGTTTTTTGTTTTTTTCATTAAAAAAGAAAAAAATGTGAAAATACATTCTATATTATTATTTTTATAAATTTCTTTACCACATTGTCTTTTTATTTTCAGAGCTTAAAGAAAGATTTGATACGTTTTTTTAGGTTTCTTTTGTTTTTTTTCCACCAAATCAAAATGCTTAGCATTCTTTAAGCAGTACTCTGGCAATTAAGAATCAGGTCCTAAAGAAAATATAAAAATAATTTTTTTCTAATTTGCTTTCTCCATTTAATTTTAAGGGCGTTTTAGATGATTCAATTCCTCTTCAGCACAGCCCAAAACAATGTACATAAAATCTCAACATTGGATTTATAATAACGAAAACTTCATCAGCAACCTTTTGACTACAAACAATGTGTAGTAGCTGTTCTGATGCTACACTTAAGTCTATTTTGTCCTAAATCAGTGAATAGAAATCCTTTTAGATTGAGGCAATTTTTATTTTTGTTCCAATCAAGAGTTCCCCTGTTTGGGCAGCTGGATCCCCCCCCCTCCCATTAAAAACTGACCTTGTGTCTAACTTTGCTTTCATGGGGAGGCAAGTAAATAGGAAACAAAGCCTTCATTATCCCAGCACAAAAAATTTCAGACAGAGAGCTTATTTGTGGAGATATATATATATACATGCCTGAGTACTTATGCAGTATAACAACACTGCTATTGTTGGAATCATCCGGGTAGTTTACAGAAAACACCAGGTGCTGCAACACTGAATGCCTAACTCTAATACGAACAATCATAAAGGAAACGTTTGCTGTCATTGGTTTATTATAAAAAAAATCTAAATATTTATCCTGATTTGAAAAAATAATGAATAAATCATTAAAAGAAAAAGAATTATTTAAAAATCTTTTTCTTTTTTTTGTTGTTTGCTGTTAGTTGTTTGTTATTAAAAAAAAAATATTTATTCATGAAACTTATCTTACAATGAATGTTTTTTTTTTTAATTTAAATTTTAATTTTCTAAATGTTATAAACATTGTTTAATAATTATTCAAGAATAGTTTTCATTTTTCAATCTATTTTTCATTGAATTAGCCTCATACTGACAGAAGCAGTATATTTTTCATTAAACAAAAATTGGTCAGCTTTTGCATGAGAGAGAAGAAAAAAAAACAATCACAAAACTTTTGTCTAGCACCTTCTAGCATTTTCTGTGAACTACTCAGACAATTTTGATGATAGTATGGTCCTTGTACTGCTATTATACTTATACTGTACTCATATTTGTAAATTAATACAATTATGGTAAAAAAAAAAGGTTTTTAGTATAATTGCATTGGTTGTCCAGTTAAAGTATTTAGTTTTCAATGATTTTGCAACCTAATGTCCTCACCAAAAGGATTTTTTACTAATGATACAAATTAATTTGATCTTCAAACCCATTAGAAATTATGCTTAAGACTTTTTTTTAGATAATTATTGATAATTTCTTCTTTTTTTTTTTTTTTTAAGAAAATCACTCCAGACAAGGCATGAAGCCACTTGATGTAAGAAGCTTTATAAAAAATAAAATTACCACGACTTCAATATAAAAAAAAAACTAGTCAACAATAATTAGGTGCATAACCCATAAAACAGCAATTCTTCTTCCTTTGTCAGAAACATTGCTTTTTAATGTGAGGATTTAGGGCAAAATAACAAAACAAAGCCGCTGAAGTAAAACCAAGGTCCGCTTTCTACTCTAGCATTATTTGGATTATCCGAACTAGAGCTTTCATCTGGGATGTTTTCTGATCTCCAAAGATGACAACCCTAGTCCAAATCATCCAACTAATACAAATCTTCTAATTTATTTATTAATTTTTGTTATTCAAATTTAATATAATTTTATTTTTTAACAAGATTTTACACAAGATTATCTCCCTTTTTTATGTACTACACATATATTTTGATGAGTTTTAGTGCACCTGAGCACTGCACACAAATGATTTCATTCTTATTATTTTAAACAGCAAAAAACAGCACCAACAATGGAACTAAATTCAATATTTGAAGATATAATTAGTTCAAAATCAGAAAGAAAAAAAAATTACAAATTTACCACAAATATTACCAAGTGGTATTTTTTTTTAAAACAGTATTTAACGTGAAATACTAATTGTAAATTCATTTTTTAATATATGCTAAAAAATAAAGTAATAAATGCATTGAAATTTGTGTATATGGTTCAGTAACAAAATATTGATAAGGACTTTTTGATGATTTTCTTTTTTTAATAAAAATAACAATTTCTTTTTTTTTTTTTTTGACAAGAAAACAAAATATCATTTAAAAAAATACAAAATACTCTTTGATTATTTCTTCAGCATTTTCATTAATTTGGAAAGAAAAAAAAAAGAAATGGAGAAAAATAAGTTTTAGTTCCGGTAGCATAAAATCAATCAAGATTGAAGAAATTTTTTTAAGTTCAGTTACACACACAAAAAAATGGCTGATGGCAAATTTAGACACTTTCTGCATTACAATAATACATTAGGATCAGAACTACATTTTACATTTAACTATGGAAAAGAAGTGAATAAAAACACAAGGCAACGGGAGTTGAAATAAGTACATAGTAGATGCTGCCAAGTCTGCTGCAAAGACGGTAGACTCCCTCTACCGGGCTAAAAAACACTTCTTACACCTGCCAGTATCCTATATCTCTACGGAAAAGAAATGAGTAAATTTTCAAAAATGACAGACAGTCTTTTAAAAGTTTGTCAAGAACTTTAAAAAAAATAATCCTTGCAAAGTAGTCAATTGAATGACCAAACATGTGCAAGATATAATTATTATTAATTAACCATACAATTTTATTTTATGAAAAGAGGACGAAAGAGAGGAAGGGTCGTTGGATTTTCACATGTGAAGAAACAGCCACGAATGTCAATATACTGAACTAAAATAACTGATTGTTTATAAGTGAAAAAAAAAAAAAATGGCAATTTGTTCATATACAGGGTACTCCCTTTTTTGAGGCTTTGGATTTTCCTCAAATTAAAACCCAACATTGTGTCTAACTGCGCCCTCATTGGAATGCAAGTCAATAGAAACTTATAACAGTATTTTCAATACAAGATTTTAGGAGAAAAATCTCTTAATTACAGCATTCTGCAGTAACTGTTGACTGAAGTATCGCTTTCATTTTGTATTTTTAAACCTATGGGCTGAGTTTTCAATGTTTCCGCGACACCAAAGATATCTCTGAAAGATTAAACTAATGCATAATGTCAATGGAAATTTTGGTTCTAGTCCAGAATTGCCCCTATATTAAAAAACAAAATTAGAGAAAAATCTGTATGATGACAAAACGAACATATCATATTCCAAAAATCGAGTAGTTTTATTTTTATAAAGAAAATAATTTTTAAGTGATTAATGGGAATTCATAGGCATTACAACATAAATTGACTAAGTATAAATTATTTTTTAGTTATCTCCCTTTGCTTCTTGAGATTGTCTCAGCTGCTATTTTGAAAACAGTCACAAAATTGTATTTTCTTACTTAAAAATAAAGCTCCTAATCAATTTACATGTATTTTGGAATATGATTTTCATTTCATTATTGGTACATACATCATACAGAATTTTCTTTATATTTATTTTTAATATTGAGACGATATCTGGAATCAGAATTTTAAAAATATACATGTGCTTGTTTGTTCTCTAATAAGACTAAATTATATTACATCATTATTATTCAGTTGTCTTTTCTTTCCTTTTACTGTTCTTTCTTTCTTTTCTTTTTTTTTATTTTGCTTTATGCAATTGTTTGAGAATTCCCCAAATTGTGAAAAACATTAAAATAAATTAAAAACCAAACTCGTTTTCACATGTATATACTTTGCCAAACATCTTCCAATCTTCTTTGAATCTAATATAGAAACGGCAAAATGTGTGTGTGTCTCGCAAAAACTTTCCACACATGCGACAGATCCTCGCGAGATCGGTATTTTTAAGTTTAATCCTTCAGAGGACAAATATCGAAAAATTGGCCAAAAACATTCATTCCTTCACCCTCAACTGGGCAGTTTTGTACAAGAAGGGGTCGATTTTTTTCGCCGACATTTTAGCAAGTCATTGACACCGTTGGATTGACTATGTTTAATTTTAACACTCTCGACTTCCGGTTGCGCGATGGAGACATCAGCTAATATATTACGTTATTTGTTTTTTGGGGTTTTTTTTCCTCCTTCGTGTTACAGGTTGGAGTCTGACTGCCTACTACCACTTCTTTTTTAACAGCTCTCTCAACCCAAAATGTCTACTGTTGTTTTGATTCTCCCACCCCCCTACAACCACTTTTTTTTTTTAATCCTCGCGAGGTTCCTTACCACACCATCACATACCCGGGCAACGCCGGGGAAAACCACTAGTTAAGTAATGTAAGGATTTACATAATCAAAAGTATATGAAGTTACTTCCCTTGCATAAACTACAAACAGTTATCTCCCTTTGTTAAACCACGCTTTAAAATTGTGAAAATGAGCAGTTTGAAGTAATGTTCAATGCCGATCAAATATGACGTTAATACTTTTATGCGGTGCTTGGTTCCTTCCCCCTCCCCCTACAAATAAATAGGTTGTGCTATTTTCGACAAGCAAACAAAATTAACATAAAATGTCTAATTTTTACATCAATTTTCACTTAGTTCATTAAGTTTATAAGTATATTTAGAATTTATTTCGACATGGTATTATTATAAGGCGTACATTTCTAATATATTCCAAAAAGACTTGTTTTATTATTTGTTAAATACTATTTGAAAAAAAAAAAAAAAGATTTTATTTTCACAATAAAATTGAAAAAAAAAAAAACTAATATCTTATATTTTACCATAAAAATTAGAAAGCAAACTACTTGCCAAGTTACCGGGAAAGGGGAGGGCGGTCAAAATAATACAGTGTATTTTGAGAGAAGGGTAGTTAGTACCAGTGTGAAATTTTATTTATATAATATCTATAGGTATCTCCAAAACACTGTAAAAAAAAGAAAGCATGATTCCGTGACGTCAGACTTGTGTTAACTATACGAACTATGGAAAAGCAGAAGTGACTTAATGATTTTTTTAAAACCATTTTCTTCAAACTGCAATTAATAATTAATCTTTGTTACAATTTTGTTAGGTTTTAAGATTTACACAGTTTAACGATTAATAATATCATAAACATTTGTATATTAAATATGAAATACAGTTTTACTGAATGTCCATGTTCGGCTTCCATACTTTTGTTCGGTAAAAAGAGACAAACAAAATATGGGGGGGGGGCTACAAAATGCTTAATATTTGTGCAATAATATTTTCAAATTGGTTTTAATCTGGAAATAAAACAGCTGAAAAGAGCCATGTTTATATAAAAACTTAATATTTAAAAAAAAATTTAAACGCAATTAACTAAAAATCTATGTTGTAACAGAGCATTTTGAAATAATGTAGTTTTAATCTTGTAAAAATTAATTAATGTTTCCGAAGTTTTTTTCTTGGCACTTCAACTGATTATAGTATATATTAATTCGAAAAAACGCTATTTAAAAAAAAAAAATACATAATATTAAATTTATATCATTTTTTTTTTTAATTGCAACTTCAAGATAATTTTTTGTTCAATACGTGTATTTAAATAAAAAAATAAATAAATGTTTTACTTATTTGAACTCTTATGTTTCATAATAAATAGAAATTTCGGTAGATTTAAATATATTTTGTTCCAATTTCAAAAAAATTAAATATGGGGGGGGCACGTACTAAAAAACATTTCCCCTCATATATTTTAGGGAAACTGCATTTTATATGTAATTTCATTCTAAAATGGATAAATATCGAAAATTTTACGAAAATCTGACCATTAGTTGATGTTTGCTAGATTTATTAAATACGGGTATGTTTTCGGGTTCGAAATGCTTACTACATGGGAACGTTATTTTAAAGCGTCAATTATGTAAACATGATTTTCGTCTCGCAATTTCATTATTTCCGTACAATGAAAAAATATTTTAACATTATTACTAGTTTATTTTGCCCTTCTTTTAAATGGTACAAAAGTTATTTTGATAATATTAATTCATAATAAAGTTACATCGTTTTACATATATAGGGGGGGGGTTTAATTCTGTGGTGACTTTTGGAGGTGCCTAAATATCTAACTTAGGTTTTTTAAAACATAATCATTGAGAATACATTTATTTTAGGCTACTTATCTTTTGTGCATTGCATACATTATTGCTATGAGGTTTAATGTATAAAACATATATATAAAAAAAAAAAACAAGTGAATTTGTAATATATTTAAATTTTCTAAAATTTCCATTTATGAAAACCTATTAAACTACTTAAAAAATACTTTTAAAACAGTCGGTTAAAACTTCAAATTATGAGACATGGTGGATTTTTTATTCGTTAATAAATAAATTGCTGAAAACAAATAGCGTGCTAAATAATAAAAAAAAAATTACAAAATACGGTCTACAATATAATGGGAGGATTGTTTGTTTAGATTAACACTGGTTTTCAGATTTAGCAGCTAAAGTGAATACTTTATATTTTACCGAAACCGGCGTAAACACGATTTTTCATATTATCGTGTAAAGGGAAATAATTCTGATTTTTTGCAGAGTTACATTTACGCGTTTTTATGCTTTTTTGTTCAGATTTCATATTTATTATTTATAAAGCCGATTCTCTAGTATTATATTTTACACAAATAATGATGGTGCTCCAGTGCTCCACATCTGCTCAATTTCGTTTTAATTAATATATATATGAGGGATGTTCCACAAGTAATGGCTCCTATTTTTCATTCCGCCTGAATGTATCATAGGGGATTGCAAATTGCATTGTTACGACGACTGAACTTATGCATTCATGGCCTGAAAGTTTCATCTCTCTGCTGTAGTGCTGTAGACATTGACGGTGAGAGATTCTAACAAAACAATTCCCGATATGGATGTGCATCAGAAGCAGAGATGCATTGAATTTCTCTATGCAGAAAATATTGAACCGATCAATCTTCACCGGCGCCTGTTTAACGTTTACGAAGCTGATGCAGTTTATGTCAGCACAGTTAGTAGATGGGTTCGTCGATTTCAGAATGACGACAGATGTGAGTGACAAAGAGCACTGCAGGCTTTAACAATGGAGGCATCAAAAGAGGCTGGCAAACAGTGCATTGAGAATGATGGTGACGATGCAAAAAAAATAAATAAATTCTGGAGCATAAAAAAAAAGTCGCTCGTTTAAATAGTGCCATCCCATCTTTGCAGTTGTTTAATGTTTTAGTTTTTTAGTTAAAAAATAAGCGGCCTTAATTTTGGAGCAACTCTTGTATATTTTTCTCTCTTTTTTACTCATTTTATTTCAGTGTAAGTTCTCAAAAGACAAGGGGCGCTTTCCTGGGGTTAACAGTTGATCTCTATATGAGATGCAGATATCAGAACATTTTGTTATTCGTATTGGAAGCAGAACATTTTTTGCTTATTTTCCGATACTAAAAACGATTCCTTTAATTCTTTTTTCTTCTTTTTGTTGTTTGTTTAAAACTTAATTTTCCATTAACAATACTAATGATAACATGATATTTATTAATTTTTAAACAACCAGTAAACATATAATCTATGGACCACCACCCCACACAAGAGTATTTTTTTTTTTAGATTTGTGGAAATATATATATACTAGCGAGGGGTACCCGGCGTTGCCTGGGTGTTTTTCGGGGTATGTGAAAAAAACCCGAAAATGTGAAAAAAAAAAAAAAAAAACAGGTGCCCGTGAAAAAAAAACGAAGCCTTCACGACGCGCAGTTGGAAAATAGTAAAGTGTTAAAAAAAAAAAAAAAACAGGTGTGCGTTTTTGATTGACGTGACGGCGATAGATATTCAGCAGTAAGCATTTTGTGCGGGACAGTTTTGAATGAGGTGAATAAATCGGTTTGTTTGTTTTTAAAAAGCCGCTCCCTGTTTATTAGGAGGAGCGAAATGAAAGCTACAGTCTGATATGACGAAGTCGACATTGAACAAACGTTACTTAGCTCTCTTGAGACAACTGGCTTTCGGCCTGTGATTAGAGTCGAGTTTCGCTTTTTGTTTATACCGAAAACCGAATGTAACGCGTGCCGATGCGGGAAATGTGGAATAATTAACGTTTGAAAGTCAATAAAATTAAATAGACAGGCGAGCTCCGTGGGTAACTCTGAGATATTACAATTTATAGATGATATAAAAAGTTTTAAGAAGTTGTGAACCGAGCAAGCGCTTCTCTGAAAGAAGCCTTTTGTGGACATTGAGAAAAAGCGTACATACATACATACATACATACATGCATTTTCGCTTTTATATATATAGATAATTACAGGGGTTTTTACAGTAATTCGAAATAAAAAAAATAATAATAAGCAATAGCTTCATAGCTTAATATTTAAAGGTTGCTGAAGAACCCAAATTAGTAACCGTATCAGAATCAGAGATTTAGAACAGAATCGGTAATTGTATTGGATTTGAGGAAAATATTGGAACCGTCCCATCAGTAATATATATATTTATACAGGTACGTACAGGCTTGGCTACACTGGCATAACAATGTTTCAATGTTATTAATGACTAAGACCTCTCGTCATGCAAAAAAAAAAAAAAAAAAGTGTTTTTTCCCTTTAGATGTTCATTTTGGAAGGGAGATGAAAAGCAATATTTTACTTGAAAAAGGAAAAGACAAATATTTTGCCTGATGAGATTTTAATTATTAATAACTACAGATCGAAACATTGTCATGTAAATGTAGCAAAGCCTGTACAAGTCTGTATAAATAAATATTATTATATAAATAGCTCTATTTGTTATTGAGCACTATTATATAAATCCAATAGATTATATTTTACGAGTACATTCTTAACCTAAGCTATATATATATATATATATATATATATATATATATATATATATATATATATGAAAGTGAACGTGTCTGTGTGTGTGTGTGTGTGTGTGTACATTTCCCTATGCAATAACTGTCAATTTTTAGTCTACAGACACGAAATTTGATATACAGGGTACTGAGATTTGGGAAAATCTTTGTGATCGTTTTTCGGACAGAAATTTGGCTGTTAAGGGGTCAAAGTTCAACGATTTGACCTTTGAGAACTCTACCAAACCCCTCCGACAATTTTGGGTCTAAACACTTGAAATTTTAGATATAGGTTCCTTGGACATGGATCTAACTTAATAACTTGATTTGAGCCAAAAAAAAAAAAAAAAATGTTAAGGGGTCATAATAGAGGTCAAAGTTAAAAAAATTGACTGCTTTTTTTTTTTCTTTTTGCTCAATATACACCTCCAAACACCCGAGCAATGTCGGGCTGAAATGCTAGTATATATATATATATATATATATATATATATATATATATATATATATAGCTTAGTTTCCATCTATCCATAGCCTTGAGCCCCTGAAGGGACATAGGCCATCCACAACTTTGTAGATGCTTTTGTAGCAAGTTCTTTTTTTCGATGCTTTTGTAGCAAGTTCTTTTTTTTTAGGTTCATACAGCACCTAGCCTTCCCAAATGGTCACCCATCTTGTATTGGCCAGGCTCAAAGTTGCTTAACTTTGATGATCTGGTGAAAACCAGTGTGTCAACGTGATTGTGCCGTACATATATAGCTTAGGTTAAGAATGGAATAAACACCCCCAGCCAACTTCTCTATGAAGAAAATGAAAAGGACAGATTTCAGTCAACACTGGTTTGACCTTTACCTTTGTATGTTCAAGCGGCTTTTCGCAACTAAAAGTGTGTTTCTTATAGTTTACACACCTTTTAACACAGCAATTATTCTTTGGATTAATATTTTTATTAAAAAATAATAATAATAATAATATATGATTAAATCAACTCAGTAAATACTTACAGTTAATTTTTTGTGCAATTCAACTTATTTCAAGAAGGCTATTTTGTTTAAGATACTGGCAGCAAAAAATTGTATTTTGAAACCTTAGTTTTCACATTCTGTAAAATATGGTCATACATCCCTGCCCAGCTTAATAGTTAAAATCTTGAGACAAATTTTATGTTACCAGAAAAAAAAGAAAAAGATATTAAAAATAAAAAATTAAAAAAAAATATTGTCATACAAGACAACTCACCGCTTTTTGTTTTTTTTTTTTTTGTTTCGTTTTCATTAAAAAAAAAAAATGTTTAAATTAAAAAAAAAATTTGGCAGACGCATCCGCACGTCAAAATATTTTGTTATCCAATTTCGTTTAATCTCCAGATATTTATCTTCTAAGCACCAATTTTCCGTTCATAAAAAAAAACGAAATTTTTCAATGAAAAAAAAATTAAAAATTACAATGACAATTCATGTCTGATTCAAATTCTAAGTCACCAGTTATTTGTTACAGAATTTTTTAGATGAGGATTGATAATTTGTATTATTTGGATTATTCTTATCTTAAGTGTTATTCGCGTAACGTTTTGGTCAACCCCCTTCAGGTGTATCTTGTTGAACTCAGGAATCTTTCTGTCAAACTCAGAGATAACATGTTCTTGTTCCGTCAGCCATGATTGCTTAGATATGATTAGTTAGAAGTCCTAAGTAATTTGCAATTTTATTTTTTGAGTGTCACCATGAACTGAGGATTGAATTTCAACCTCCAGAGGAGTGTAACTTATAACTTGAATCTACCAAGTACTTTATCCACTGTGCCATGGGTCCTTTCGAGAGAATGATTACAGAGTTCGACAAGATACACATGAAGAAGGTGGGAGGTTACATCAGCCAAAACGTTGTGTGAACAACACTTTAGAGGAGAACAATAGTCTGCATGATTTGAATCATCAGTTATTTGTTCAATTTTAAAGAAGGGGTTTCAGTTTTGTAAGTTCACAATAAAATGATCGGCATAATTAATTTTTTCAACCAGTAATAAGACAAAATAACAATCATCAGGAGTTCTAAGCAAGAGGGATCAGTACATATTAAATTAATATAACAACCTTAAACTACCCACTCCACCCACTCTAATACTTTTCTTTTTAATTTTTATGAAAAAATAATTTAAAAAATTTATCTGTTCAATATTTAGAGGGTTTTTTTTTTTTTTTTTTACTGTTTGCCTAGCCGGAAAACATTCAGAAGCGGAACAAATACACAGAGCTAGCCAGAGAGCTGAAAGAGGTATGGAAGATGAAGAAGGTCAGGATATTATCAATAATATTATGAGCACTAGGAACAATCCTGAAAAACTTTGAAAAAAGAATGGGAGAAATTGGAATCAGAAGAATAGATTAACAATAATGAAAACGGCTGAAACATTAAGAAAAACCCTTTAATGCGCAGACCAACACACATGAGCCACAGGTGCAAGCTAGACATATAGAAACTACTACAGCAGTAAAACACAAAGAAACACTTCATGGAATCAAGAAAACTGAAACAGTATAATTGTAAGTTAGTCCCTCCTCCAAAATAAAAAAATAAAAAAAGTGACAGCATCAACTGACACCAAATAAAGTAATTAAAGAGGATCAACGAGGATGGAAAGACTGAAAAGAGACAGCACTAACCAGACCTCCACTGGATGAGTGCGAAGAGGACTGGGTCCTTGAGGAGGTTTATTTTGCCACTCAAAGAAAACCAATGGTTACTAACAATGAGAAATCAATGGTAATCGGCGGTTGCAATGACACAAATTAATTTGCAAATGTTATTGAAAGAGGTGACGAGTTTTTGGAAATCTGAGGAGACTTGTCACTCAAACTCCAGAGAACATCACAAGTTGTTCCCAAAGAGAAATCTTTCATGTTGACCTGTGTGAAAACTCCTAGTGAGTAAATAATTAAAAAAAAAGAGGAGGAGGAAGAAGGGAAAGCTTATTGTCATCCAAATTCCAGTGAAGACCAATAGCTATTGCCACTGAGAAATCAATGGTAAGCGATTGTTGCAATAATGCAAAGTCATTTGCAAAAATTATCGAAAGAGGTGGAAAGTGCTGAAAATCTGGGGAGACTTGTTCTCATCCAGACTCCAGGGAACACTACTGGTTATTATCATCGAGTGGTCTTTGATGATGACCCATGTGAGAACTCCTAGTGAGTATGAATGATAATATAAAAGTAAAAACACTATCTTTAATTATACAAGAATATCTTAACAGATATGTCACAGTTTATGAACTTTCAAATTAAATCAAATAATTATAATATTCCGTTTAACGTCCCGTTTTACATGATGGCATGTGTGGGATGACTTTTAGAAATTGAATTCTAAGCTAATATATATCTCAGGTCAGGTATTTATTTATTATTCGTCTAGCTAAAACCACTATCAATAATTTCTCCCACTCTCTATCAGTGCCTGAACCTAAACGTGGATTCCATGAACAAAGCTTCTTTCCTAGAATTGCCCACCTACGGAACTCTGTTCCACTGGTCTGCTTTCCAGCTGACTACAATATTGTCGCCTTCAAGTCCAATGTAAACAAGTTCTTGCTGAACCGTCCTCTTAAATAATCAAATTATACTAAATCTCCACTACTAACGATTATTACGCTATTGTCCCAATGATTACCGTACATTAACCCTTATCCTCGAATAGCTTACTGTTCTTGATAAGTGGTAACTCCTTTGTAAAAAAGAAATCTTTTTTAAATATGTTCTTATCACTTCCGTTTTTTTTTTCTTGGGGGTAGAATATACGGTGGTTTTAACCCGCTGAAATTGCCTAGTTTGAACTAAATACCAGTCAAAAAAATTAAGCAGTGAGACCATTTTATGCCATACATATAGTTAAAAATATATATATATATATATATATATATATATATATATATATGTATACACACCCCTCCCTCCTTTCCCCTACTCAAGAATTGTTTCAATTTGTTTTGTTTTTATTTTGTTTGGTATGATCTTAGAATTTCGTATAGTGAAAATTCAATTTAATGGAGAGGAGGGGTGTGCGCTTTAATTTTGTCTGCCAAAAATCGTAATGTTTGGCAGCTTTTTATGTCACTACAATTCATAAGCAGACCCTATTTAAAAGCTTTTAAAATGCTATGGAGCAAAGTCTTCGAAGCAATCATGACAAAAGATTAGTGATGCTTTTTCTGAACTTTTAGTCCAGAATCAAAGTGTAGTATCTGTTCTCACCAACTATTTTGTTTGTTTGTTTTTATTTTTTAAATTTTGTCCCAACCCAAACTGCTCCCTTTTGCGAAAGACCTGGATTTTCCCTCCAAATTAAAAACTGACCTTGTGTCTAACTCTGCCCTAGTGGAGAGGCAAGTAACTTAGGGACAAAAGATTTATGACTTGCACTATCATTTGGAGGAAAATGATAGAAAAATATTTATCTGATTTTTGTTTTTTCATTAAATGAGAGGGATTTTTTACCGGTAAAAAAAATGTGTATAGTTTGGAACAAATTCAGTGTTTGGTCACATCTGTCAATTAGCCAATCAAAACGCTTGAAATATAAATCAATACCAGTGAATAGGCAAAAGTATTTGTTGCTAAATTTGTTTCAATTAATTAGTGACAGGAGGAGGAGTTCTGTATATGGAAGAAACGCTTCGCTTCTCAAAATCACTAACTAAAATCACCAATCAAAATCACTAATCAAAAATAGAACGTTGATATGATTAAGTATGTAATCGATAATTTCAATTTGAAATATTTTTAAAAAGTGCATAAGCTTATTAAAACCAAATATTTATGTGGAAACCGAAATATTAAAGTTGTAGAAAGCTATTATGCACAAAAACTCCTACATATTAGATATATCAGTTAAATCCTATTTCAGTCACTCAAATTCTTTAAAGTGAAACAAATTCCATCATTACATCCAAACAACTGTTACTTAAAATATGTTTTAGTAAAAAAATTTATTAAAAATATTGTTATATCAAGTTTCATTCGTACAAGTGAAATACCTGAAGTGATGAGGATTGATAATTCATATTATTTATTTATTACTAACGGGGGCACCCAGTCTTGCCTGGTTGTAAAATGCATTTAAATATATTTTAATTCATGTAGATTTCGTATTTATTATTACAGAGTTAAATTCTTTATTGAATATATATATATAGTACTGATTTCAAAAGTTTTTTTAAAAAATGACTTGGGTGCTTGGTGCCATCATCTAGAATTAAAACTAAAATATTTAGTGCTCCAACCGTGTTCCCTACCATCTGATTTATTGACAGATAAAAAATTAAAATTAAACCACTTCAAGTTATGAATGAATTTGCACATGCGCAAAAGTAATAGAAATATGTTGACAAGTTGCAATGAACATTTTGCATTTAAACTTGCCGACATATTTCTATATACATTATTCATCCATCCAAACAAAGATTTTACTCGTTATAAACTATCCTTGGTGTATGATTACTGTTTCCTGTTTTCAGTGTTATGTGACCAGTAGTTTAAGAGTTTATCAGTTAGATATTTTCCCACAAACACACACACATACATCTGTTTTATTTATATAGATTAATATCTATATTCATGCACACATCACAAGTTCCATCATATCTTTTTATCAACTTTTAAATTGCTAACAGGCGAGGATTAATGAGAATTGTGAGATCTTTTAGGATGTAATTTTATGTTCGTCAGAATCTAATTGAAATAAAATTTTGAACAGGATACGAAGTTCCAAAATTTTGTGCCAAATCATATTTCAAAAAGTCAATCTATCAATTTACTATACATTTGTTTTTTTGTTTTTTTGTTATCCTTTTTAGCTAATACAGATGCAATGTCGATTTTGATTCTTTTCCAGAAATCCACTAATATTAAAAAACGAAAATGAAATATCTCAGCAAGTTAAAACAAACATTTTGCATTTCAACTATCAATTATATGGAATAACATTTATAATCTATAATCTATGGTCCCCCCCCCTCCTTGCCAAACATTTACGAGAAACACTTGTCTAGCTGAAAACAATATCAATAATTTCCTCCACTCTTTATCTGTGCCTAAACTTAAATGTAGATTCCATGAACAAAGCTTCTTTCTTAGAACTGCACACCTGTGGAAATCTCTTCCGTTTACCTGCTTTCCAGCTGACTACAATTTAGTCATCTTCAAGTCCAATATAAACAAATTATTGTTGAACCATCCCCTTAAGTAATCTAATTTACCAAATTTCCACTACCAACGATTACTAGATTATTAGTGGCATTATCCCATTGACTACTGTACACTCATTAATACTTATCCTCGAGTGGCCTCTGTGCCTTGATAAATGGTGATTCCTTTGAAAAAAAAAAAAATGAAGAAAAATCTATGATATATGTACCTATGAAAAAAAAAAAATATCATATTCCAAAAATCACATAAATTAATTATTTTTATTTTTGAATAAGAAAATCAAATTTTACGAGTAAGCATGATGGAACCGTCTCGCCAGTGAAAAAAAAAAATCCAGAAGCAAAAGGAGAAAACTCAGAAATAATTCATGATTTATGTTTTAATGTCAACAAATTCACGTTAATCGCTTAAAAATGATTTTCTTTATACAAATAAAACTTGATCAATTCACATGATGAATTTTAAATATGACATTTTCATATCACAGCTGCAGATTTTTTCTTTATTTTTTTAAGATAATGAAAATTCTGGATAAAAACCACCAATTTTTACCACACTCACAATTACTACTAACTTCAACACATCATAAGTATGAATTATTGAGTTATCACCCTTTGTTCCTTGATATTTATTTTCAAAATGGTGAACTACACAGTCACTTGTTGGTTACTGATGAAATTTGATTTTTCTAGTTAAACATAAAACTTAATAGAGTTCAAAATAGACTTTGTTGCCTAATAGGGAATGCCCTTTTCTCTTCCCTGCAACCGCTTTCTCACAGAAGAGACATTGCGAGCCTGTCTCTGCTTTATCGTTATTTTCATGGCAAGTGCTCGTCTGAGCTTCAATCTTTGGACCCCCCTCCGCCAAACTTTCACAAGAAACACTCGTCTAGCTGGAAACACTATTAATAAATTCCCCTACTCTTTAACTGTGCCTAAACCTAAACGTAGATTCCATGAACAAAGTCTCTTTCTTAGAATGGCACGCCTGTGGAACTGTCTTCCGTTTGCCTGCTTTCCAGCTGACTACAATATAGCCATCTTCAAGTCCAATGCAAACAAGTTCTTGATGAGCCATTCTATTTAAGTTAACAAATTTACCGAATCTCCACTACTAACGATTGCTATGATTCTGATAATGTACACTCTTTAACTCTTATCCTCGGGTGGCCTCTGGGCCTTAAGAAGTGGTGACTTCTATGTAAAAAATTTTTTAAAAATATTTGATCAATTTATATGATTTTTGGAATATGAGATTTATGTTCTGTCACAGGTACGTACATCATAGAATTTTTTTTATTTTTTCATTTTATTTTTTTAATATCAGGGGAAATCTAGACAAGAACCAAAAAAGCTAGTTTGGTAGCAGTAGCATTATCGAGTCGCCTCCATGATTTTGTCAGGATTAAAAGAGACGTCATAAAATCAGTGTTGCATCTGTGTAATAATATGTTTTTTTAAACAAATTGCCAAATTGACTAACGAAGCACAAGAGCATAAAAAAAAATTAAGATTGAATTAAATGGTTTCAGAAATAATGAACCCAAAACACATAGGCACTTTTGGGAACTATGTATATACTCTATAAAATGACTTATTACTAGTTTTTTAATGGTTGAGTTGAGGAGATGCTTAAAAATGGTAATGCCCACAAAATAATAAAAAGATACATGTTAAGTACTATGTTTCAGATATTTTTTAGATAAAGTTTCATACATTGTATTATTGGATTATTTCGACTACTGTTCTCACCTAGGACATTATTCTTACAGCATTTCAGCCGATGTTACCTCCAGTCTTCTTTAGGTAGAGTCTTGTCAAACTCAGGAATCTGTATAGAATTTCAAAATGAACCCTTCAGTTAACCCATACAGATTGATTGCTCTTATCGGATACTAAGAATATTATATAAGACTGGTGTATTTTTTCTTTTTATGCGAACCGTTATCTTCATCTTCATAGTTATTGTTGTTCCACCATGTTTTTGGCCAACTAATCCTCTGGCCTGCTTTGGGTAGGATTGAAACCGCTATCTTCAGACAATGCTCACCTAGAACTGTAGAGACTCAACGCCTCTACCTATTGTGCCACAGACCCTGAAGTCTGCAAAAAAATGAATAAATACACAAATTATTCATCTCAAAAAGGGTTCTAATAAAAATAATATGTAATGCTTAAGACTCGTACTTATCTTGGCTTGAGAACAATCTACCCTCATGTATAAAATGAAAGGTTCGGTTTGAAATTCTTTACAGATTTCAGATTTCGACACAATGGACCCAAAGAAGGTCAGAAGTTTATATCATCGTGAGAATGACATCATAGACGAGAAGAATAATTTAAATAATCGAAATATGGATTTCACGCTATGTTGAAAAATTACAACTGATAAAAGTAGAACTGAGAAACTGACCAGTCTTATTTCGATTAATGATTGGTATCGACAGAATATGATTGATATAAGATCATAGAAACTGAATTAAATCTTTGCAATGCCCTGAAAATTTGGCAAAATTGCAGTATAGTTAACAGTTGTAAAATAAATCATGAAAAGAAAAAATAAAACAAATAATTTATAGCAAAAAAGTAGAATCGTGTATTTTATCGAAATATGAAAAACAATATGGTGACCAACATATTGGGGTTTTTTTTTAAGCTCAAACCGGGCATAATGCCTAAATTGAATAGAAACTGTAACTATTTTTATTTAACTAAATAAATGGGCGTTCTAAACTTAGATGATTAAGTGAGGTTTCACAAGAGGCTTTTTTAAGGTGGAATAGGTGAGCCTTTTCACTTGGTTAGTGGATCCAGATTGTTTTCCAAGCGAGAGAGTGTGGACAATGCTGCACAAGTTCTCTTCACTTTAAACTAATTCACGTGCAAGTCATGATATTGCAGAAGTTGTGGATCAACTACGGAACAACAACGAAGAATATAAGAGAAAACGTGACATTAGAAAAGACAGAGCAATCAACATCTCTGATACAGAATCAACCCACCGGTGTCCAACATGCAGGAAATACTTCAGAGCTCAAATCGGTCTAACCCTTCAAACCCACAGAACAATTGCATGATCACGGTCATCTTTGCAAACGATGAACGAATATCATCATCCTAGTGACAATAAGCCACACTAACATCAAAAACAAATTCCAAAAGTTTAAAAACTTATAATATTTTAAAAATATACAGGTTGATCAGTAAATAATTAAATTCTACCCCATTTGGTATAAGTTATTTGTTGTTATTTTTTGTTGTTGTTTTGTTTATGATTTCTTGACTATACTAAAATTTTGCTAGATATTTTGGTGTAAGTCCATAGGTCAACCTAACTAAAAAAAAAAATATTGATCAAGTAATTTGTTTTTTATATATAAAGAAAATCATTTTTAAACAATTTTAAGCGATTAATCTGAAATAGTTAGCATTACAGGGCTGATCTTGCAACTTTGAAATATCATAAAGTTATCTGCCCTTGTTTTTTCAAGATGGTGATGTGAGACAGCCCCGTTTTGCTTACTCATAAAATCTGATTTTCTTAGTTAAAAATAAAACTACTCGATCAATTTACATGATTTTTGGACTATGGCATTTTCATTCTGTTATGGGTATCTACATCATAAAAATTTTTCTGTATTTTTTTTTTTCTATTAGGTTGAACCAGAACAGATTTTTTTTAAATTGTTTTTTTGTTTTGTTTTTCTTCAATGACAATGAGTGGCAAGCAGCTTTTAAATATGATATACTTATATTGTATATATAACGTATATCGTCACTAATAAGTATTTGTTTATGAGAACACATACTTTTATACCAAATAAAATATGGTTATAGTCAGCTAGCATACTAACTTCCAGCATAATGCTATCAAAAGTGGTGACAAGGCAAATCAGTTCCTTCGCTTTTTTCTCTCACACCTATATCTCCCCTATGCATGCATCCATTTTTTTTTTTTTTTTATTACGTCTTTCCATTTTTATTCAATAATCATTGAAAATTTTTTCAGTCTTATTTTAATTAAGAATTATTGAAATTGGTTTTATTTTTTATTTTTAAAGAATTATTAAAAGACACTTTTAAAAATCTTTTAAAACTATTTTGGGAATATTGGATATGTTTTTTATGATGTTTGAAATTTTGTCATTTTGATTTCAATAATTTTATTTTTATACTTTCATAAACATATATTCATTATATAAATTAAATTCTATTTTTAAAATTAAAAATAACTTCAATTTTTATAATTTTATAAACCTATTTATAAAATTTCAAATAAAATAAAAACTAATTTTTTTTTTTTTTATTTTGTTACTAAAAGTGCAAATAAAGACTAATCATATTAATTTTTATCTGTATCATTGTATAATTTTCATTAATGCCCTTTTCTTATATTTTATTTCAATAAATTGCTTCACAATAGAAATATTGAAGAACAATAAAAGTGAAGGAACTGATTTGCTTTGTCGCCACTTCCGGTAGCAATCCGTAAGACATACTTTAGCTGACTATAATCTAAAATGCATAAAAAAAGATAAATCAATCAAATATTCCAATGTGTCCTTTCCTGACTTGAATTATTTCATTCATTCTTTTCTTCTGGACTTCCACTTTCATGTGTCATTCCATCAGTCACAACAGAGTTATCTTTCCCTGTAAAATAATTTTTTAAAAATAAAAGGGTGTGTGTGTATTAGGAAGAGGGGGAAGGGACACATACATACAACCACACATGCATGCACATATATCAACACCCAAATTTATCAATCACCGATTTTCTACCCAGCCTCAAATTCCTGCCCAGTGGAGAGTAGGCGTGCTTGCAACAGGTGTGGTGGGTGTCGTTTGCGTTTTCACCATTGCTGTAGTCACTATCGTGGTCGCTGTTACTGGGGTCAGTGTGGGTAGGGGTGTAACAGGTGTTGGGGGCGGGGCGGTAGGTGTGGTGGGTACTGGCAGGGGGGAGAGCTGGTTGTTTGGGTGCAAAGAATTCGTAGCATGAGGCGACAAGCTTGAATGATAACTGTTTGCACAGCTTGTAGGTCTCGTCGTGCGACCATTTGAAGCAGTCAAGTTTTGATGGAAATAAGGAAATTCTAACGCTTTTTTAGCGCTTAAACGTTGTCTCGGGTCGATTGTCAGTAAACCCTGAAAAGATAAAAAAAAAAAAAAAATTAAAAATTAAACAAATAAAGTTGAAGGATGTTTCTAGATTTTTGAGATATGGATTGATAATTCACGTCATTTGGATTACCTGGATTACTGTTCTCATCTTGAGTGCTTTTTACTCAAAGTTTTCGCTGATGTAACCTCCAACTTGAACTTTGGAATGCTTCTGTTGAACTCAAACAATTTGGAATTACTCAGGTCTACTACCCAGTCACAGCTGATGGAATGAGAGTATCCTACCTCCCATACCACCGTGGATTAATTAAAGGGTTCCTTTCAAAATTCTGTGCAGCTTCTCAAGTTCAACAAAGATTTCCATGTTTGGCAAGATGCTCGTGAAGAAGGTTAGAAGTTACATCGACAAAAATGCTATGCAAAATGAGAATAATAGTGCAAATAACCCAAACGATACTCAAGTTAAAGTAACAGAAAACATTGTAGTATATAGAAAAGTCATACTTGGTGTTGCCTGGGAATAAACGAGAGCCCATCGCCATGAATCTCATATTACTACACTTTCTCATTTGCAACTTATAAATACGATGAAGTATAAATGCTGTGTGAACTGATACGAGATATTAGAAGAAAATACTGTTGAGAAATACGAATACATCTGTCTTACATCATCTTACACTCGATCCTTTTATCTTATTCTTGACCCAAGACCTTTACGTCTTATAATAATCTCTTACCCAATTCCTTCCTCCGTACGCCATCTTACCATCAACCCTGACTCCCTATGCCATCTTCCCATTGATACTTACAATCCACAGCGTCTTACTATCGACCTGTACTTCCTACGGCATCTTACTATTCCATCTTGTGACATCTCCCACTATTTTTAAATTTGCGCATGCACTCCAGACTCCAGTGCACTCACAGCACTCTAAATACCAAATACTTTCTCCAACATGTGAACGCCATATTGAATATTTTGTGTTTTCTTGAGTGCACATAAGTTCGGAATATAAAGAGGGAAAATATAATCTATATATATAAAAGGCAAAATGTGTGTGACCATTTCATGTATGTCTCGCAAAGGCTTTTTTCGCTGATGCTCCGATCATTTAGAACTATTTATATACCCCCCTAGATAATAATATCTAGGATTTGGGAATGCGTGTAGCATCTAGATTTATTTACGTCGACTTTAATGAGATTCGCGCTATTTCGCTGTCGCCTGCTTTTTAGTATAAATAAAGTGAAACTAAATTTATCTGTGTTCTCGGCATCGCGCCGGAAAAAGTCCAGAAGCAATCACCTTTGATAAATGTGAGGTCAAACTCCTCTTATATATCAGACAATTGCTATTCAATCTGGACAATGGGGAGCTGGTTTCCCCCTCCCCAACATCTGTTGGGGAAAAACCAGTCAAAGTTAGGTAAACAAACCCAAACACTGCCTCGCAGCAAAAGTTTACTGTGTGACTCATTAATTAGGTCAAATGGAAGCAGCAGAGTTAACTTTTATTGCGCCCACCTGTTTTTGATACTTAAATAAATTCAAACGTGTCGTGGTGACCCAGTGGTTAACCTCGCACGTTTTTTTTTTTCACACTTTAATTTCCAACTTTGCCTCAAGGGTCCGGGTTCGATCCTCATACTCACCTACCAAAACTTTTTTTTTTTTATTTTAACCCCCACTTCCTCGGCACCTCAAAACACCCGTGCATCGCCGGGTACACCCCCCCCCCCGCTAGTCTATATATATAAAAGGCAAAATGTGTGTGACCATTTAATGTATGTCTGGCAAAGGCTTTTCTCGCACACGGTGCCGGGTTCGTTACTATCGCTTAAAACTGTTTATATACCCCTTATATCATAATACCTAGGATTTGGGAACGCGGGTCATCTCTAGATTTATTTACGTCAACTTTTATGAGATTCGCGCTATTTCGCTATGTCCCCTTATTGCCCTGCATTTTAGTATAAATACAGTGAAAAACGTTGTGTTCTCGGCTTTCGCGCTGCTTTCCCCCCTTCCCACCATCTTCTGGGGGGAAGTGAAAACTAAAAATAACGATCCCGCGACGACCTTATTTAGCGTCTTCCTGTCAATCAAACCTCTTTTAGCTTTATAAGCCTTAACTTAACACGCTAATCAATTACTCTCACTCGTGGTCGAGACAGTTAAGTAGTTAGCTTTGGTTTCCACCTCCGCGTCAAGACTTCCGGGTTCAATCCCTCTTCCCGACCAAAACTATTTTTTTTTTCTTTTACACCTTTAAACACCCGGGCAACGTTTGTTTTTTATTACTTAGTTTACCCCTCCCCCATACACAGGTTTATTTATGCCATTTTTTTTCCGTTTTGGTTTTGGTTTTTTTTTTTATATCGTCTTTTTATAATATTTAAGCAGGGTTATTAATTACCCTCCCCCCCATACACACACCTACAAACACACGGGCAACGCCGGGTACCCCCCAGCTAGTCTCTATATATAAAAGCGAAAATGTTTCTGTGTGTGTGTGTGTGTGTGTGTGTGTGTGTGTGTGTGTGTGTGTGTGTGTGTCGCAAAAACTTTCAACATGGGCCACGGATTTTCGGCAGATAGGTATCATAAAGCTCCAACCTTCGCCCCGACAAATATAAAAAAATTGGCCAAAAACATTAATTCCTTTACCCTAAACTGGGCCCCTTTCTACAAGGAGGGGTGCCGAAAAAATTGTTCCTTCATTTTCTCTGTTCCTGCTACTACAACAATGAGGTCATGTTTGACCTAGAAAACGTTCACGTTAGTTTAAACCACCTGCAAGTGTTTTTAAAGGTTTAATTTTATCTGTTATTAAGTATATGTCTCTTTGGAATAGGGGTAACGTGTCGGGCATTTTTTTTCCGCCTTACCCTCGATGCTTCGGGTTCGAGCTTGTCTTTCTACCTAAACTTTTTTCCTCTTTTTTTTTTTTTTTTTTTTTTTACTACGTTTGTTCGCTGTCTTGCTTTTTCCAATTTTTCTTAACATTGTGTTTTTTTTTTAATAATATTAAAACAGGGTCACCCTCTCCTACATACACACCCCCAAACACCCGGGTAATGCCGGGTACCCCCGCTAGTCTATTATATAAAAGCGAAAATGTGTATTTGTGTGAGTGCAATTTTTGTATGTCTGGCAAAGGCTTTTTTCGAGGGGGCGCTTGAGGGGGGTCACTAATTCTTACAACTTTTTATATGCTCCCTAGATTATAATATTTACGAAAGAAGATCGTCTCTATCTTTTATTTGAGCGACTTTTATTTCATAAAATTCATGCTATCCTGTCGTCCCACCTGTTTGTTTGTGTTTTTCGTATAAAAAAGCGAAACTGAAAGCAAAGGCAGTTTTCTGGCCTCGCGCCGGGGACGTCCAAAAAGCAATTAGCTTTGATCGCTGTGTGAAAAACCCCTTCATATCAGATAATTGCTATTCATTTGGACACCTGAAAACGACGTCATGGTGAAGAAAATAAAACTTAATTGGCCCCAGGCACTTTCATTTCTTCGCCGACTCCTGACCTAATTATAAGTCAATCAACAGCTTTTCATTGACATTGCTAAATTTAAACACTTAACTTCCTTTGCCATCGTAGCGCAGCGGTAAGATCTCAGGTTTTCCGCCTTCACGTCACAGGTTCGAACCTGTCTCCCTACTAACACTTTTTTTTTTCTTCTTTAACACCTCCAAACACCCCGGACAATACCGGGCACCTCCGCTAGTCTATTATATAAATCTCACCTGTCTGTTTAAATATATGTATGTATTATGTTTGTATATCTGCCTAAAACTTTCGACAGAAACAATAGATTTTGACAAGATTGTTATCATTTTGAAGCTCAACCCTTTGGACAATAAATATAAAAAAATTGGCTAAAAATATTAATTCTTCGCCCTCAACTTGGCAGTTTTCTACAAGGAGGGTCGGCTTTTTTGCATCGCCATTTTTGCATGTAATCACGTATAGGTTGGAATGACTTTACTAATTTCAACGTTCCAAACTTCCGGTCGCGTCATGGAGTAGGGATAAAGTTTTCTTTCACTTTCTTTTCCGCCTTCGTGTCACGGGTTCAAGCCTGCCTGCCTAGTACCACTTTTTTTTTTTTTTGGCTCAACACACACCTCCAAACACCCGGGCAACGCCGGGCACCCAGGTTAGTAAAGAATAAAAAAGGATACCTGAATTCATTTTCCTATACATTTATCTTTCAAAGACAAACGTAATAGGGACATTATAAACATGATACATAAAAGAGGGTGAAACTCACAAATGTAACTAATATGCTGAAAATGAATTTATGTATTTTGAATAAAAGCAATATATTTCACTTCAGTATGTGTAAGCTCATGAAAATCAATACTTTAAGAGAGAGGAAAAGTAAGGTGAAGTAGCTTAATACACCATTAATTTTTTTATATAAATCATGAGGCTAGAATATTAAAATATAGAAATGTAAATATGTAATCTGTATTAAAATAAATAAAGAGTAAAAAGTATGAATAATGTACCTATTTACATTGCCTCCCCACGGGACAGAGTTAGACACCTGGGTCGTTTTTAAACGTGGAGAAAAGGTACAAAAATAAAAATTGTCTCAATCGTGAAGGCTTTCTCCTCCAACGAAAGACAACAAGAAATAAAAGTGCAGCATCTGAAGAACAGATGGTATTTATTTGCTCCCCCACCGAGCAAATTAGGCACGAGGCCGATTTTTAATGTGAGGAGTGAAGGGGAAATGGGGACCAACTCCCCGGGGAGTAGGGGAGATGGATAGTGACAATTGGTATGAAGGGTTGCCCCTACATTGACCAAGGTCTTATATGTGGGGTTGCCCCCAGTATCTGCCGGAACAGATGGTATTTATTTGCTCCCCCACCGAGCAAATTAGGCACAAGGCCAATTTTTAATGTGAGGAGTGAAGGGAGGGGGAAGGGAAAAAGGGGACCAGCTCCCGAGAGGTGGGAAATGGGAGCTGGTTAAAGGTCAGGCATGTGGAGTTGATATTTATTTGCTGCCCACCTCAGCAAAATGTGGCACAAGGCCGGAAAGTGGGAACCCCGCAGGCTCCCCTAAAGGAGGGGCACTCCTGCAATTTTAAAAATTGCCTGAGTAACCCCATCGGCATTCCCCGGTCAGGGCGCCTCAGGCAGCAAGCAATAAACTTGCCCCACCGGAAAGCCCGGTGGCAAGGCCTGGGAGGGTGGACCTCCTAGGTATTACCCAGGCGATTGTCCCAGTATAGAGGGTTTCCCCTCCATTGACTGGTACAAATTATCTTAAGTGCAGCATCTGCCGGAACAGATACTACACTTTGAGATATTAAATCTTTTATTCATGTTAAAAAAATACAGTAAAATTAACGGTGAACAAAAAACTTTTTGATCTTGGCCCGAAGGCCAAGAAAAGTATGAATAATGTAAGTAACTGTTAACAATTGTTTTATGGACCTTTAAAATCCACTTTGTGTTCACTAAAAGAAAAAAAAAATCTTCTAATCTGTTATTCCATCATGTGAGAATGTAAAAGTTGTTAACAATTGTTAAAATCCACTTTGTGTTCACTAAAAAAAAAAAAATCTTCTAATCTGTTATTCCATCATGTGAGAATGTAAAAGTTGTTAACAATTGTTCAAATCCACTTTGTGTTCACTAAAAAAAAAAAAAAATCTTCTAATCTGTTATTCCATCATGTGAGAATGTAAAAGTTGTTAACAATTGTTAAAACCCGCTTTGTGTTCACTAAAAGAAAAAAAAATCTTCTAATCTGTTATTCCAACAAGTGAGAATGTAAAAGTTGTTAACAATTGTTAAAACCCGCTTTGTGTTCACTAAAAAAAAAAAATCTTCTAATCTGTTATTCCATCATGTGAGAATGTAAAAGTTGTTAACAATTGTTAAAATCCACTTTGTGTTCACTAAAAGAAAAAAAAATCTTCTAATCTGTTATTCCATCATGTGAGAATGTAAAAGTTGTTAACAATTGTTAAAATCCACTTTGTGTTCACTAAAAGAAAAAAAAATCTTCTAATCTGTTATTCCATCATGTGAGAATGTAAAAGTTGTTAACAATTGTTAAAATCCGCTTTGTGTTCACTAAAAAAAAAAAAATCTTCTAATCTGTTATTCCATCATGTGAGAATGTAAAAGTTGTTAACAATTGTTAAAATCCACTTTGTGTTCACTAAAAGAAAAAAAAATCTTCTAATCTGTTATTCCATCATGTGAGAATGTAAAAGTTGTTAACAATTGTTAAAATCCGCTTTGTGTTCACTAAAAAAAAAAAAATCTTCTAATCTGTTATTCCATCATGTGAGAATGTAAAAGTTGTTAACAATTGTTAAAATCCGCTTTGTGTTCACTAAAAAAAAAAAAATCTTCTAATCTGTTATTCCATCATGTGAGAATGTAAAAGTTGTTAACAATTGTTAAAATCCACTTTGTGTTCACTAAAAGAAAAAAAAAATCTTCTAATCTGTTATTCCATCATGTGAGAATGTAAAAGTTGTTAACAATTGTTAAAATCCACTTTGTGTTCACTAAAAGAAAAAAAAATCTTCTAATCTGTTATTCCATCATGTGAGAATGTAAAAGTTGTTAACAATTGTTAAAATCCACTTTGTGTTCACTAAAAGAAAAAAAAAATCTTCTAATCTGTTATTCCATCATGTGAGAATGTAAAAGTTGTTAACAATTGTTAAAACCCGCTTTGTGTTCACTAAAAGAAAAAAAAATCTTCTAATCTGTTATTCCAACAAGTGAGAATGTAAAAGTTGTTAACAATTGTTAAAACCCGCTTTGTGTTCATTAAAAAAAAAAAATCTTCTAATCTGTTATTCCATCATGTGAGAATGTAAAAGTTGTTAACAATTGTTAAAATCCACTTTGTGTTCACTAAAAGAAAAAAAAATCTTCTAATCTGTTATTCCATCATGTGAGAATGTAAAAGTTGTTAACAATTGTTAAAATCCACTTTGTGTTCACTAAAAGAAAAAAAAATCTTCTAATCTGTTATTCCATCATGTGAGAATGTAAAAGTTGTTAACAATTGTTAAAATCCGCTTTGTGTTCACTAAAAAAAAAAAAACTTTCTAATCTGTTATTCCATCATGTGAGAATGTAAAAGTTGTTAACAATTGTTAAAATCCACTTTGTGTTCACTAAAAGAAAAAAAAATCTTCTAATCTGTTATTCCATCATGTGAGAATGTAAAAGTTGTTAACAATTGTTAAAATCCGCTTTGTGTTCACTAAAAAAAAAAAAATCTTCTAATCTGTTATTCCATCATGTGAGAATGTAAAAGTTGTTAACAATTGTTAAAATCCGCTTTGTGTTCACTAAAAAAAAAAAAATCTTCTAATCTGTTATTCCATCATGTGAGAATGTAAAAGTTGTTAACAATTGTTAAAATCCACTTTGTGTTCACTAAAAGAAAAAAAAAATCTTCTAATCTGTTATTCCATCATGTGAGAATGTAAAAGTTGTTAACAATTGTTAAAACCCGCTTTGTGTTCACTAAAAGAAAAAAAAATCTTCTAATCTGTTATTCCAACAAGTGAGAATGTAAAAGTTGTTAACAATTGTTAAAACCCGCTTTGTGTTCACTAAAAAAAAAAATCTTCTAATCTGTTATTCCATCATGTGAGAATGTAAAAGTTGTTAACAATTGTTAAAATCCACTTTGTGTTCACTAAAAAAAAAAAATCTTCTAATCTGTTATTCCATCATGTGAGAATGTAAAAGTTGTTAACAATTGTTAAAATCCACTTTGTGTTCACTAAAAGAAAAAAAAATCTTCTAATCTGTTATTCCATCATGTGAGAATGTAAAAGTTGTTAACAATTGTTAAAATCCACTTTGTGTTCACTAAAAGAAAAAAAAATCTTCTAATCTGTTATTCATCATGTGAGAATGTAAAAGTTGTTAACAATTGTTAAAATCCACTTTGTGTTCACTAAAAGAAAAAAAATCTTCTAATCTGTTATTCATCATGTGAGAATGTAAAAGTTGTTAACAATTGTTAAAATCCACTTTGTGTTCACTAAAAGAAAAAAAAATCTTCTAATCTGTTATTCATCATGTGAGAATGTAAAAGTTTGTATGGGTGTTTTATTTTAATAGCATATCAACTCTTTTGGAGTTAGCCAATGACGCATACAGTGATTTTTAAAATTAACTTTTTATGTTTCGTGTGCTTTATATTTTCACTTATATATTCATGGTGTTTGGTTTAATTGTTTTTGTTTTTTTCTATAAGGGTGTCACCACTTATCAAGACTTGAAGGCCACTCGAGGATAAGTGTTAACGAGTGTATGCTGATCACTGGGACAACGGTATTGTTGATGAATATCGTTTTTTTTTTTTCTGATTAGCAGAACATGATTGAGTTTTGTAAAGAGAAAGAATAAAAACAATAACATTAATGTATGGTACATTTTAGATCAGAAAGCCAGTATCTTCAGACAGCCTGATCCAGTAGCACCAGGAGAGAATGTAAAAGAAGGTCTTTGTAATAACTAATTCAAAATACTAATAAAGAAAGCATTACCAATAATAAATCCTTGGCCAAGGGACAGATTCCTTGCACATATTCTTCTAAAGGTCTGTGTAATAAAGACTGGAACGAATTCCGAGGTAAAAAAGCATTGTCAGGCCATTCTTCTCGCGGAGGTAATCCAAGTACACTGAAAAACAAACAAAAAACATCCCGCCACATTATTAGAACGCAATTTTTTTTTTCTTTTAATATAATTACACATCAGAAAAGAAAACCCTAAAAACATTTACTCGGATCAAATTCAATATAGAAAAGACAAATATTATTTTTAAACAAAAAATTGGAGCAAATCCAGAATCCAACCTAATCAAAAAAAAAAAAAAAAGTAATATCTATATCCTAGTGAGAGGGGGACGGGGGGGGGTGCTTTGCCCGATCGTAAAATATGCTTAAATATATTTTAAATTTTGTATATATTATTATAGTCGTGATTTCAAGGGAACATGATACATTGAGAGCATTGCCAAGGCTGATGCGAAGAAGGTGAGCTCTCTCTACCATGCTATAAAGCTACTTACACCTGAAATTATCCTGTACCTCTATAAGGCCACCATTCGCTCATGTATGGAGTACTGTTGTCACATTTGGGCTGGTGCATCTGCTACTAGTCTCTCGCTCCTTGACAAGGTTCAAAAGAGAGTTGCCAACCTGATAGCCTCTGTCCCATCGACGAAATGTTGAATCTCTCTGCCTGTTCTACAAGTATTGTAATGGTGAATGCTCTGATGAACTACAAGCACTTGTACCCCCTTGATGTAAATACCCCCGACAAACCCGACGAGCAGCTAGATTCCACCCCTGCACGGTGGAGATCACTAGGTATAAGAAAGCCTTCTACTTCAATAGTTTCTTCCCCAGAACTGCTAGACTTTGGAACTCCCTTCTGGGATTCTGCTTCCCCAACTGTACTGACATGCAGAAGTTCAAGTGTAATGTGAACAGACATCTTGTTACTCATCTCCCTTCATAATATCCCCGCTACTTATGTCCCTGATAGTAGCCCCCTACTGCAAAGTGGCACTGTGCGTTGTTTGGGATGAAAATTGAATAAAAAATAAACAAATAAAAAAGTATTAGGGTGCCATCAGCTAGAATCAAAACCGAAAGCAAAACTGTAGCATTCATAAAAACTGATTAAAAATTAAAAATAAACTAAGATGAATGTACAAAATGTATAAAGATTTTTTCAATTTTGACCGCTCTTTGACGACTTAAAAACTTTTAACCGACTAAATGTCTGTAAAAGATCCAATCATTTGAGGCCTCTAGCACCGCTCTGCGACTGGATTGGTTGGTTGTTTTTGTTTTACGGCATATCAACCCTTTTCAGGTTATTTAATGCCGAATCCAAAGATTTTGAAGAAAATTTTTTTAATAGAATATATCTGTTTTTTGCAAGTCAGTTTCTATTTAACCCATAGTTAGGACCCTAACAGGTACTACCACTCTGGGTCAGAGTGGACCTGGGAGCAATGGCAATTAAAGGGTGGCTCCACATTTCCCAACGCCCGCAAGCTGGGGCCTCACCATCGGATATAGTTTAAGGTCATATCCAGGACCCCCATTGAGGGACTTTTACCCTCTGCAGAGGGCAGTCGGCGTATTCACCGACAGGGCCTCTGCGACTGGAGGAACTAGAGTTTGCAAATATGGAGACAGACAGACATATAGTCTTTTATATATTAGATGTGCGTGTATGTGTGAGAGAGAGACAGAGAAAGGGTGAAAGATAAAGTGAGAGCCTGAAAGAAGTATTATTGTTCTTTATTATTTTTATTTAAAAGTAAAGAGTAAAAGTAAAGAGACTTATTATTTTTGCCGTCTAATTTACATGCATATGTGACAAGTACAGACATGTATATCAATTAGATGATTCTGCTGAAAAAAAAAAGGGAAAAGAGATACTCTTTCTTTAAATCCTCAAAAAAAAAAATCATTACTAAACATGAGAGAGGGGTTAGAATATGATAAAAAAATACATTCTTGGTGTATGATTACTATTTCCTGCTAATTTCAAGGTTAGATGGCCAGCAGTTTAAGAGTTTATCAGTTAAATATTTTCACACACACACACACATACACTTACATATACTGTCTTATTTATATAGATTAGAACAATAAAAACAATTTGTTTTTCTATAACACTAGCCTGGGTGCCCGGCGTTGCCCCCCCCCCAAGTGTTTGGAGGTGTGTGTTTACAAAAAAAAAAAGTTATAGTGGGCAGGCAGGCAGGCTCAAACCCATGACGCGAAGGTGGAAAAGAAAGTGGTGTGTGTAAGGACGTGGGTTAAGAAAAAAAAAAAGAAAAAATAGGAGTAGTAAGCAGGCTCAAACTCATATCATGCCAGAGGAAAAAGAGGTGAAAAAAAAAGGAAACTGTCTTCCACCATGGTTGTGACGTCACGGGCAGTCGAAATAACGCCTTTTATGTGATATCATGGAAGTGAGGGTTGAATGACTTGCAAAAAATGTCAGCGGAAAAAAACGATCCTCCCGGTATAAAAGTGGCCAGGTGAAGGAATTAATATTTTTGGACAATTTTTCAATATTTGTTGTCTGAAGGGTCGAGCTTCGAAATGTTACCAATCTTGTGAAAATACGTTGCCTCTGTCGCAAGTTTTTGCGAAATATACAAACGCACACACATTTTGCCTTTTATATATATACTAGCGAGGGGTACCCGGCGATGCCCGGGTGTCTTGAGGTAAATCAAAACTCCGGGTGAGGGGGGGGGGGGGGAAGGGGTAAATAAAAAAAATGTTTTGGTAGGTAAGTATGAGAATCGAACCCGTACCCTTGAGTTGGAAATTAATGTGTGAAAAAAAAAAAACGGGCGACGTTACCCATTAGGCCACCGCGACATACATACAACATACTCAGGTTTGAATTTATTTATTAAACTATAAAAACAGGCGTGCACAATAAAAGTTAACTCTGCTGCTTCCATTTGACCTAATTAAGAATGTCAAATAGAAGTCACGCAGTTTGACTGTTTTTGTTTTTTTCCCCCCAACATCTGTTGGGGGGGAGGGGAACCAGCTCCCAATTGTCCAGATTGAATAACAATTGTCTGATGTACAACATTGATCAAAGCTGCAATGCCGAGAACGTTGTTAGTTGTTACCTTTGAATTAGTTTCGCTTTTTATACGAAAAAGCCTCATCAACATGCGAGAAGCCAAAATAGCAATAATTTTGTAAAAGTCGACGTAAATAAATCTAGATGCGACGCACTTTCCCAAATCGTACATATTATTATTTAGGACCCATATAAACAGTTGTAAGCGATCATAACGACATCGGAACCGTGTGTGAGAAAAGCCTTTTGAAGACATACACGAAATGGTCACACACATTTTGCCTTTTATATATATAGATAACTTAATCTCAAAACTAAGGTGTATTTTAGAATGCATTATGTGTTATCTATATATACTAGCGGGGGGGGGGGTACCTGGCGTTGCCCGGGTGTTTGGAGGTGTGTATGTAGAAGAGGGTGACCCTGTTTTAATATTATAAAAAAAACAATGTTAAAAAAATTGGGAAAACCAAAACAAAGCAAAAAGGAAAAAAAAGGTGTAAAAGAGGAAAAAAAAGTTTAGGTAGGAAGCTAGGCTCGAACCCAAAGCATCAAGGCTAAGGCGAAAAAAAAAAACGCCTTACACGTTACCCCTACGCCAAAGAGACATACAATTCAGAACAGATAAAATTAAACCTTTAAAAACACTTGCAGGTGGTTTAAACTAACGTTAATGTTTTCTAAGTCGAACATGACGTCATTGTTGTAGTAGCAGGAGGAGAAAAAATGAAGGAACAATTTTTTCGGCACCCCTACTTGTAGAAAAGGGTCCAGTTTAGGGTGAAGGAATTAATGTTTTTGGCCAATTTTTCGATATTTGTCGTCCAGAATGTCTGGCTTCAAAATGATACCAATCTCATGAAAATCCGTTGCCTCTGTTAAAAGTTTTTGTGAGACATACAAACACACATACATACACACATTTTCACTTTTATATCTATAAATATAAAAGCGAAAATGTGTGTATGTGTGTTTGTTTGTATGTATGTATGCATGTGTTTGTATGTCTGCTAAAAACTTTCGACACAACAAAAATTCACAAATTTGGTCTCATATAAAAGTCCCATCCTTCGTCCGACAAATATCGAAAAATTGGCCAAAAACGTTAATTTTTTCACCCTGAAATCAGCACTTTTCTACAGGTTGGGGGGAAGACGGGGGGGGGCAGCAAAAACCGTCCTCTCGTGACGATGTCGCTTCTACGCATGCGTCATACGACGTCGTAACCTGATTTAATTTAAAGATTTTAAAAAATTACCTAATTTCGTGTACGTCATCTTAGGTCAGTTGGTTAGAGCGCTGGGTGAGACGTCTTTTTTTTTTGATTTTTTAAATTTTAATATTGAAGCAGGGTTATTCAAGCCATTTTTCACGTAACATTCGTTTTTCTGTTTTTTTTCTTACTTCGCTTATTCTTAGGTTTTCATTAACACCCCCTACTGACCACACACACACACCCAAAAACACCCGGGCAACGCCGGGTAGCCACCGATTTTTTAAATTTTAATATTGAAACATGCTTATTTAAGCCATTTTTCACGTTTTTTTTTTTGGGGGGGGGGGGTATTTTTCAGATTTTTTTTAAAGAAGATTTAACATTCGTTTTTCTGTTTTCTTTTATGTTTTTGTTTTGCCGATTTATACATTTAACATCGTTCGTTTTCCTTACATAAGTTTTTTTGTGTTTTTTTTTTAATTTTTTTTAAGCTTTAACTTTTTTTTTTATATAATATTTAATTTTTATTTAATATTTAAAAATATTTACTTCGCTTATTCTTATGTTTTGATTACCCCCCCCCCCCCGCCTGAGCACACACACCTCTAAACAACCGGGCAACGCCGGATACCCACCGCTTTATTTTTCAGATTTTTTAAAGAGGTTTTAACGTTCGTTTTTCTGTTTTCTTTTTTTGCTTTTTTTTTTAGTTTATTTTTTTTACTTCACTTATTCTTATGTTTTGATTAACACCCCCCCAACCCCGCCTGAGCACACACACCTCCAAACATTCGGGCAACGCCGGGTACCCCCCCCCCCGCTAGTATATAGATAAAAGCAAAAATGTGTGTATGCATGTATGTTCGCTTTTTGTGTATGTTCGAGAAAGGCTTTTTTCCGTGAAGCGATCAGTCGACTCACTTCTTCTTAAAACTTTTTATATCACGTCTAAATCATAATATCTACGAGTTAACAACGGGGGTCACCTCTCTATTTAATTTGCTTGACTTTGAAAAGATAAATAGTCAACATTTTTCGATCGTCGCATGTGCATTAGGCTTTTTTGTATAATGAAAGCGAAACTAATTCTGGCGGCATTTTTCCGGAAACGTCCAAAAGCAATCAGCTTTGATCAATGTGGGGCCAAACTCCTTATATCAGACAATTGCTATTCAATTTGGACAATCCTCCTTTTCTGGGGAGCTGGTTTCCCCACAACATCTTGGGGAAACAAAAAAAAAAAAATATTTCCTGCCCCGCAGTAAATAAAATACTGCCCTGCAGTTAAAGTTGACCTCATTAAGTACGGGCACCTGCCAAGTTTTAATACTTAAATAAATTCAGACATGTTTCCGTTACTATTTCGTGATTAACGTCGCACGTTTTTTTTTCACACTTTATATTTCCAACTTCGACTCAAGGAGTTGGGTTCGATCCTACATATTTACCTACCAAAATTTTTTTTTATTTTAACTCCCCCCCACCCCCGACACAAACACTCAGGTGTTTTGATTTACCTAAAGAACACACACCTTTATACACCTGAGCAACGCCGGGTACCCCTCGCTAGTCTATAAATATAAAAGCGAAAATGTGTGTATGTGTGTTCGGTTTTTCTGTATGTCTACAAAAGGCTTTTTTCAGAGAAGCGGTCGGTCGCTTCACAACTTTTTAAAACTTTTTATATCACATATAAATCGTAATATCTCACAGTTAACGAAGCTCGCCTGTCTATTTAATTTGCTCGATTTCGGGAAGATAAATATTCAACATTTGTCGCTCGCCGCATGTGGGTTAGTCTGTTTCCTATAACATCTTGAGAAAATAAAAATCCCGCAGTCAAACTTGACCTCATTAACTCATTAAAACGGGCACCTGCCAAATCCAAGTAATTAAAGAAATTCAAATGTGTTTTCGTTAGCATCTCGCAGTGGGGCAATCGTTAACATCGCACGTTTTTTTTTTCACACTTTAATTTACAACTTTGCCTCAACAGTTCAGGTTCGATCCTCATACTTACGTACCAAAATATTTCCCCTCCACCCCACCCCCGAAGTTTCCACAAACACTTCCAAACACCCGGGCAACGCCGGGTACCCCTCGCTAGTCTAATATATATATAAGTCTAAATGGGTGCAAGCTTTTGCATATGTCCGCCAAAGGCTTCTCGCATCAGTTAAATTCCGCAAGAAGTTTTCGCATACTTCCCAGATCGTAATATCTCGCATTCGCAAACAGACATCCTTTCTTTCGTTTTTTTGATAGAGTTAAACAAAATTCCCACTAAAATTCCCACCGTGGCGTCATCTCGGGTGTTTGTTTGGCTTTTTCATATAAAGTGAAACTGTTTGAAAAAGCGGCAAAGTATTTAAATCATCGTACAATCAATTGACTATGCTTAAATTCGACGCACGAAACTTCCACTTGCGCGATGGTGACATCGGCTAACAAGTTACGTTTTTTTTTTTTCACCTTCTTTCCCCTCCTTCGCATTACGGGTTCGAGCCTGCCTGTCTACTACTACTTTTTTTTTTTTTACCTTACCTTCTTTTCTTCCTTCGCGTTACATGTTCCAGCCAACTACTCCCCCCCCCCAATAAATCATGCAACTGGACTCATGAAAAAGAATTTCAAAAACTACCTGGCAAATATACCCGGTGAACAAAGTGCAAGAGAGATAGAAACAATTGCACTTAAAGAGACAGTTAGAATCTTAAAAAGATCCCTTGGTTGAAATTTGAGATAGTGGGTGAATGTCTGATATCTAGTAGGATGTCCCATCCCCAGCTAGAATAAAATGATAAGGAGAAAAAAACTAATAAAACATTTTTTTTAATCAAAAGACTGGCAAACAGTGGGAAAAATATCTGATTCATCCGATGATTGAGATTGGGAACCAGAAAAACAACAATCGAATACTTACTCAAATATTTTAACTAGCTGATCAATTTCTGACTGACCACGAAATAACGGTCTGAAAAATAAAAAAATTTTAAATTATAATTATTTAACCAAATTCTTTTAAAAGCTGATAATTTTAGTAACAATAGTAGTAATTTTTTTTGTTTTTTTTTTTTTAAATATAGGGGGAATTCTGAACAAGAACCTGAAAGTCAGCGTTTTTTTTTTGGGGGGGGGGGTTGTTTTTTAACCAAAAAATGAATACATGTGATTACAAAAAATCCACTCAAAATCAGAATTATCAAATCTCAATGAAATTTTCAGTATTTATCATTTTTGAAACATCTCAATTAAAGGGAGATAATTCCTGCCAGTTCCTTATGATATTTACATTCAGGTCATCCACACATTATATTATAATCTGTCTTATTCATTATATTCTGTCTCATGTCATGAACATAATGTGTTACGGCATTTCATGTTCATACATACATTATGACTATGACAAGAGAATATTCTTTTCATTGTTTTGACTCTCGAGTGTATATCCGACACAGTTAGACACAGTCAATAAATTGAGAAACACGTCACTTTATCTAAAAACATATAAGATATTAACTGATACACACTCGAGAGTCAAAATAATGAAAAGAATATTCTCTTGTCATAACCCTAATTATCACCTTTCACACAAATTTAAAGTCAACAAAGATGGTGATTACTGATTAATCTTATGTCACTAAGGTAAAAAAAAAAAACTCCTGACCTTACCCATTTTTAAAATAATTGTTCCAGCATCAAATTATGCTGTCACGTTGTGTAAAACAATATATATTTTTAATACATTTCAAATTTTATTAATTTATTGATTTGAAGAATATCTAGCTGAATTATTTTTACGGTAATGAGACAGAATATCTATTGCCTTAAACAGATGAAAATTGCTACAGTTTTAAATAAACCGATATTCATTTTTTCTTTTTTTAATTCAAAGAATATTTATCTGACAATTAGTTTTATGGAGAGAAAAAAAAAGTTTGTTTTTGTTAGTAGTAGAGATATCAATTAAAACTGGATTTGAACTTGGAACATCCAGGTTAGCAGTCTGTGTCGTTAACCACTCAACCACTATCACCTCCTCAAATTTTTGTTCCACAAAAATTACATTCATTTTAGGATGTTGGCAACTTTCTCATAGTCCATTCTGTAAGTACCCGATGTCTTTCTAGAAAGAATTCTAACTACAAAAATATATCGGGGAAACCAATGCCAACAATAGAAATTTTGACTTCATACAATATGATGATGATGATCAATTCAAAAGGAATATTATTAACTATCAATTATGGTCCTGGATATGACCTAAAACTATATCCGATGGTGAGACCCCACCTTGCGGGCCTTGGGGAGTGTGGAGCCACCCTTTAATTGCCATTGCTCCCAGGTCCACTCTGACTCGGAGTGGTAGTACCTGTTAGGGTCCCAACTATGGGTTAAATAGAATCCGACTTAAAAAACAAATGTACTCCGTTAAAAATCGTTCCTCAAAATAACTAGATTCGGCATTAAATAACCTGAAAAAGGTTGATATGCCGTAAAACAAAAACAACCAACCAACCAACCAACCAACTATCAATTATAGAGATCAATCAAGAACGCAGTGTGGAATTTTCACTGGTTGCATTAATAATGGACATAATACATTAACTAAAGTACTTTTCAATTTAAACAAAGATAATATAATCTCATGGGATCTGCGTTCGTATCCAACATTGATAGAATACAATGAAGTACAAAATATGAAGAATAAAACTATGGAATTCCCAAGGGTTTAACTAAAAATAATAAAATGACAAAAATCGTTAATTTACTACCCTTCCCACCCACCAACCCTAACCCCAAAAGAAGTGAAGTGTTGGCATCGACTGCCACCACACCAAATAGTCGAGAAGGGTCAAGAAGGATGAAAAAACTGAGGAAAAAGCACTAAACAAACCTCCATTGGATGGATGTGAATGGGACTGGGACCTTGGAGAGGTTTACTGCTACCCAAATCCCAGTAAAGGCAAATGGTTATTGCCAATAAGAAGCCAAAGGCAAACAGTTGTTGCGATAACTCAATTTCATTTGCAAAGTTATTGAAAATAGCGGAAAGAACTGGAAATCTGGGGAAACTTGCTGTCATCCAGATTCAAGGAAACACATTCGGTTGTTGTCAAGTGAATAATCTCTGATAATGATCGGTGTGACGACTTGAATAATATGCTCAGGCAATTTCCTGTTCGTATGTAGATTATCATCCTCTACTCCCTTTAAAAAAAGATGGGATAGTCCAATCGGAAAAGATTGTGATTGGTGATTAATCTGATGTCACTAAGATAAATGATTCTGGTTTACTCATTTTAAAATGAATTGTTCTAAAATTAAATTATGTCGTCCAATCGACTAAAGCAGTACAATCATAATTGTACTGCTTTATAAATACACTTCAGGAAGGTGGCATTTGTTTTAGTGACTTGAAGAATGACAATTTTTTCTTACACTAATATTTATTGTTTTAAAAAATAATAAAATTGCTGCAATTTTGAATAAATAAATAAATAAAGTGGACTGTTATTCTCATCTCCATAGTTGTTGTTGTTTTACCACGTTTCGGCCAACTTATCCTCTGGCCGATCTTCAGGTGATTAACTGCGACGAGATAGGAATACTGAATCTCATGGGGAAACAACAACTACAAAGATGAGAATAACAGTCTGCAAATAAATAAATACACATATTACTCATCTCATTCCAATTAAAAAAAATTTTTTTAAATAATATTTAAGAAAGGACATATTTGTTTTATTTATTTAAAAGTACAAAGACCCGAGTTTGCCCAGCTGTGCAAACTCGGGTCTTTGTACCGGAAAAATATCCAGTAAATAAAACATTGTTTAGTAAATCATTATTTTTTTGCATTTTTTCTTTTTTTGCATTTCCATACACCAAACATGGCTATAAATATCACTAAAACATCCGCCGTGGCATAAGCTTCATTTCAGTACCTTACTTGCCTGGGTGGGTTGCCTGTGGGCTGAGATAAACCGTGTCACACACATACACACACAAACAGACAGTAAATCAGACTTACTAAGGGAGATAATAACTTCCGGTGAATACCGGAAAAATATCCAGTAAATAAAACATTGTTTAGTAAATCGTTATTTTTTTTTTGCATTTCCATACACCAAACATGGATATAAATATCACTAAAACATCCGCTGGGTCATAAGCTTCATTTCGGTACCTTACTTGCCTGGGTGGGTTGCCTGTAGGCTGAGATAAACCGCATCACACACACACAAAGAAAATTTATAATAAGATATTTAACTGATAATTAGCAAGATTTCCCAATAAAATTATTCTAGGTCTTTGTAAGGACAGGCATTATCATGAAAATCATGGATCATTTCCATAAGTATTTTAAATAGTGAACGTTCGGAGAAAGGGGAATTATTGAAACGATAAAATTGTCACCCAGAAAAAGATAGGATTCCGTTTCTGTTTGATGAAAATTGGTTTTCTTTTTTTGTTGCAGACCAACTATTAGTTGACCAGTTGGGTTTACAAATCCCAAAAGTGATAGCAGCCTTCTATCATGTCTGAAAGTGACACGATGTTCAACGAACGAGATCGGAGATGTGTCACTGTACAACTCATGCTCTCTACAAGTTATGACAACAGGATCGTTGCTAGTACCCTCAAAATGCAAATCTGGACGGTCTGATACTTGAGGGCACACAGCTCAACACATAGGATGACCCACAGTTATGGTCTGTGGCATGGTTTCAAGTGAGGGCCACATCATGCCACCTTACATCTTCGAAGTCAGCTTGAAAGTCAACACCAAAGTGTACCTGGATGTGCTGAAAAGTGTGGTGATCTCCTGGTGCAATCAGGTGGCCGCTAGGAGATCATGGAGGTGGCAGCAGGACTTGGTGTCACCCACAAGTTCAAAGAGACCCAGGCTTGGCTTCAGAAGGAATGCTACATCTTTGTATTCTTCTCTCATTGCCCCCCTCCTCCCTCGACCTGAACCCACTTTGTACTGAGGTCGTGATTAAGGCTGAAGGCAGCTACACTGAATAGATGTCAGCTCTCCTACATAATCAAGTTGAATTGATTTTTTCAATAAAACTTTTTAAATAAAATTGTAGTGTTGTTTGATTTAGGGCGACACTTTTATTGTTCTACAAAGAAAAAGATAGCGTTGATGGCAGTTTTCCTGAATTATAGCCCAGTCAGGAGTTTACATCACACCATCTATATATATAAAAGCGAAAATGTGTGTATGTATGTATGTTCGCTTTTTGTGTATGTCCGCAAAAGGATTTTTTTCGGCGGCTTCTCGAGGCCGTCGCTCATTTTTAAAACTGTTATAAAAAAAACTTTGTTTCTTTTCTTTCATGTGATGGTTTTTATTGCATAGAACGAATCAATGCCTCTGTTCAGTTTCAAGAGACAATGGACATCCCTGTAAGGGGAACTGTGCGTGTAATTGTGAGACGTGTTGCGCAATCTCCAACTATACATCTCCTGAATCGGCACTGCTTGGGTTCAGTGGCAAAGAGAGGCCCAAGACTGACTGGAAAGAATGCCGAGATAAGCAGAGATCACATACAGTACCTGGAAGTCCCAAATGGTCACCCAGGCTCAACGTTGCTTAACTTCGGTGATCTGACGGGAACCGGTGTGTCATGCCGCATACTAGTAATATATAGTTCATTTTTGGATGTCACATCGTTCACGTGTTTTGGATGGGTTTCAGTTTATCTGTTATTTTTTGAACTATTGTTGAAAAGAAAGAAAGAAAAACTATTATTGCTGCTGATATTAAGAGTGAACCTTCTTCCCTTTTGCTAGTGATTTTTGTTGTTGAGCATCATTCATTTCAAATGAATCGGATGATTATTGTTAGCATTCATTTTTGATATCTTTCTAGTTAGAAATCTTTCTAGAAAGACATCAGGTATTTATGGGAGAGACCACATGGAGGTTGCCAACATCCCTAAGTTAAAGTGTTTCTGTGGAACGAACTGGATTTGAACATGGCACACTCAGGTTGATCTAGTCATTCATTTTCACATGAATCAGATGATAAATATTGGCATTTGTTTCTCCAATATCTTTCTAGTTAGAATTCTTTCTAGAAAGACATTGGGTGGTGGTGGTGGTGAGCATCATCCATTCATTCATTTCACATGAATTGGAGGATTACTGTTGGCATTCGTTTTCCAGATATCTTTGTAGTTAGAATCCTTTCTAGAAAGACATTGGGTACTTCTGGAAGAGACTATGTGAAGGTTGCCAACATCCATAACTGAAAGGTTGCATTGTTAACTACTTAACTATCGTCACTTTCCAGGAAGTTTGATGGAATTTAAGCTTGGGTCAAATTAAACACACATAAGCAGTAACATTTTTAATATGTTATTACTATTAAAAGTGACGCTTATATATATATATATATATATATATATCTATAATATAAAGCTGAATGTGTATGTGTGTGTGTGTGTCTGGTCACGAATAGGCTCGTATATGGTTGACTATTTTAAAAAACTGACTACATATAATGATGTATCGAGAAACAGGAATGGGTATGTTTGATCAGGCATAACGGTGGTTCATTAAAATTGTGGGGTCTGCATACGTGCCTGGGGTGCCTGAGATTACTTTGAAGGGGATGAGAATTTGATGAGCGTACTACCAATAAAAGTGTGCATACGAAAAAAGTCTGGAAACTTATTGAAGGCACCTCCTACATTTCTTTCAGATGCGAGTATAATTAGGATGATAACTTTGTTCAGATCTTTAAAGACAAAAAGGCATCATCAAATGGAAAGAAACAGTAGTTTAAGGCTCAAAAGTCTAACCTTCTGTTGAAAAGTTCAGCAAATATACATCCACAACTCCACATATCAACGGGTGTGGCATACTGAGCTTGTAGTATCACTTCGGGGGCACGGTACCAGAGTGTGACGACCTGAAGAGAAAAAAAAATAATAATAATAATAATGATAATAACAATGATGTGCTTGTTCAGAATTATCAAAACAAAGATAAAAGAAAAACCTGTATGATATATATATATATATATATATATATATACCCAATAATTTATCATATTCCAAAAATCATGCAAATTGATCAAGTAGTTTTATTTTCAAATATTTTATGGCTAATCTAGGAAACAGCTTTCTCATGATGCCATTTTCAAAATAGCAACATAAAACAAAGATAATTTAATATAATTCAAACTTGCAAAATTTTTGTTGTAATGCCTATGAATTCTCATTAATTGCTTACATATTTCATTTATATACAATTATATTAAATTTCTTTTTGCCATGTGTACGTAAATCATGCAGATTTTTCTTTATTTTTTGTTTTTTAATAGAAGGGAAACACAAGACATTCACCACCACCAACAACAACAATAATAATAATAACAATAATAAAAATAATAATAATACACATTATCTCCATCTATCTAATATATAAAGTTATCTGGTCAGATTTTCAAGGTCAGAACTGATTAGCAAATTTTGATACACTATTGTACTGTGTTATTGGCACAATAATAACATACTTAGCCACATTTTTTTTTTTTTAATTACTTAATCTGAAGATGTTTGAACTGGGTTCACTTCCTGTTTTAATTTTCATAAACTTATTTTTTATTCACCATTTTTCTCCCTATGCTCAATTAATACATTGGACTTGCTCCTGACTAGCCAATTGTAATTTGTTATTGTTGTACAGTGTTATTGGCAATATAACAATGCATTTAACTACAGTAGAATAATTAAGTTATTTAGTCCAGCCCAAACAACTGGTAATATGAACAAGCTTTAAATATCAATATTTATACATGACATCTTTTTTATACAAACACACTGAAACTGAACTAATAAGATGATATGATTAGTCATACACTGGAAGGGTTTTTTGTTTTGTTTTTTGAATGAGAAAGTTTGAATGACACCAAAGAGTGAGAGGTGACTACAAAACAGAAGTTGATTAAATAATATGACTTCTAAATAGAGACAGGTCTGAGGGTTTTTTTTCTTGGCAAAAATTTCAAGCAGGTGTTACAAGACAAGCTATCTGCACATCTGTGATCGTTCTTCTCTTTTTAATAAATTATTTCATAAATTAAATTCAGTGCTTGAGTAATTGTATTAACAGACGATCCAGAACCTTTGCTGCCAATGGGTGAATAACGGTTTATCCATGCATCGAACATGGAAATATAACAACAATTCTAACGAATAGTAGTCTACCATTAGAGTAGGATTCTAATATATTTCTTTCTCTTTCTCATGGTTATCCGTCATTATTTGATAACACCGATCTTTTTCTTGTGAATCTGCTGATGTTTAAATAATGCAATCCTGGACCAACAGGTACTGTCATAGAATGGCAATGTGAAGGAGGTGTCGGGTTGAGCAGGGATGGCCAGACAGGCATGCCTCTTTGCACGCTTTGCTGTATGGTCTTGTATTCACTGCTCCTCAATGCAGTTCACTCCCTGTAAGCAAAGGGAGCACCAGAGATCCTAGCAGGAAACAAGTTCCTCTAGTGAAGAGGGGTCTATTCAACACCTCTTCAGGGATCTCTTGATGTGATCTTTGAAATGCTTCCTCTGCCCACCGGCACTGTGTAGGCCTTGGAGTAATTGACCATAGGGGATTCTATGTGGTAGTCTGTGGTTGGGCATTCGAATGATGTGCCCCAGCCACCTGAGTCGGCATTGGATCATGGTTCTAATATCTCTGGAAAGGCAAAACGGTTAAAAATTATCAAAAGTGAATGCGTTTTTTTTTTTTTTTTTTTTTTTTTTTTTTTTTACATACCACAGCCGTGAGGGTCATCTGAAATGCATAGAGTCGCGCCAGACCAAAGTCAGCAATCTTTAACAAACCATTTCTTGTGACAAGGATATTCTGTGGTTTCAAGTCTCGGTGGACGACTTTGTGACAATGAAGGAATTCAATCCCGCTCAAGAGTTGCGCCATCAAATCCTAAGTTTTGAAAAAGAGAACAAATAAAAAAAAAAAAAGAAATACATTAAAAACTTGCCAAGTTTAATTTTTTTTATTTTTTATTTATAAGGGAATCACCACTTATCAAGGCACGAAGGTCATTTTAGGATAAGGGTTAATGGATGTAAGGCGGTAATGTAGTAATCGTTACTAGTCTAAGTTGGGTAGAATTTGATTATTTAAGGGGAGAATTCAAGAACTTGTTTACATTGGACTTGAAGGCTACCATATTGTAGTTGGTTGGGAAGCAGGCCAGCAGAACAGTGTTTCACAAGTGAGCAATTCTAAGAAAAAAGCTTTGTTCATGGAATCAGCGTTTAGATTTAAGCATAGATAAAGAGTGGAGGAAATTGTTGATAGTGGTTGTAGATAGTTGTGTGTTTTTTTATGAAAGTCCAGGGGGGGGGCATAGATTGGAGCTCAAACGAGCACTTGCCATGAAAATAATGATAAAACAGAGACAGGCTCACAATGTCTCTTCCGTGGGGAAACATTATACTGTGTGTACATGCCTTATAGAGTCCTCTTTTAGTCAACAGTTGTAATGTTTTGCTGGTTAGCACTGGATTGGTTGGTTGGTTGTTTTTGTTTTACGGCATATCAACCCTTTTCAGGTTATTTAATGCCGGATCCAAAGATTTGGATGAAAATCTTTTTAAGGTCAGAGTGGACCTGGGAGCAATGGCAATTAAAGGGTGGCTCCACACTCCCCAGAGCCCGCAAGCTGGGGCCTCACCATCGGATATACTTTAAGATCATATCCAGGACCCCCATTGAGGGACTTTTACCCTCTGCGCCGGGGGGAGGAGGGGGGGGGTCAGTCGGCGTATTCTAATGCCCCACTGACAGAGCCAGGTTAGCACTGGAAGAAGTTCCCAGAACTTTTTTTTTTTTTTTTTTTACAAGAGGGTCATCGTTTATCAAGGCCTAAGAGTCACTCGACGATAAGGGTTAAGAGTAGACTGAGAGACAACACTGATGATCAGTAATAGTGGAACTTGGGTAAAATTTGATTATTTTAGAGGATAGCTCAACAAAAACTTATTTACATTAGACTTGAAAACAACTATGCCATAGTCAGCTGGGAAGCAGCCACGCAGTATTGTATTCCACAGACAAACAGTTCTCGGAAAGAAACTTTGCTCATGGAATTTTCGTTTAGTTTAAATCATTGATAGAGAGTAAGGGAAATTATTGACAGTTGTTGTAGCTAGATGAGTGTTAGTTGTGAATGTTTCGCAAGGGAGGGGAGCGTTACTATATCCACTTTCATCTCTTATAACAACATTAGTACTGGCTCCACCCTGTGCTACAAGGGGTATCACCAAGGTAACAAAATTTCTGAACAACCTCAGTAGCTTCGTCATCCAGATACGCTTTACTCACATCAGAATTCTCATCCGTCTCGTCTTACACTTCTTGCACACAAACTGGTTATCATCTCTTAACCTCAATGTGACCAAACAAACAAAGTCTCCTGTTCTGTACATACCTCCCTATACTTTACAAATTTAGTTTTCCTCTGACGTCATCAGATTTAAGCCTGTCTTTAAGGATCACATTACACATCTATTGTATCGTCTCATATCATTTCTCTCCATGCAACACATGTCCTCAACCCACATTGGCCAAGTTTTATTTCAATATATCATTACACTGTACACACATAATTGATAGACTCTTCCTTGGTCGACAGTTATAACAACATACTAGTTAGTAAAGAGTTCCTCACACTTATTTCGACTAAGAGCAACCTATCCTGCCTTGACAGACTTCAGAACCGGCTTTGAATGATGCTCTTTTCTCCTCCCTACAACCTCTTTTCCACAGAGGAAACGTTGCGAGCCTGTCTTTTCTCTATCACTTGTCTGAGCTCCAATCTATGCCCCCACACACACACATACACACCAAATATTGCAATATTTTTTTATATAATTATGAGGTATGATTCCTGAAAGTAGGGAGATTCTATTTATAAATACTGCCGATGGGAACAGACGAATCAAATCGAAAACCTTAGAGGATGCCTTTTTGCAAACTTTTACAAAAAAAAAAAAAGCACTCGTCTAGCTACAACCACAACCAACAATTTCCCCTACTCTCTATCTGTACCTAAATCTGAATGCAGATTCCATGAACAAAGCTTCTTTCCTAGAACTGCCCACTTGTGGAGCTCAGTTCTGCTGGCATGCTTTCCAGCTGACTACAACAGGGTTGTCTTCAAGTCCAATGTAAAGAAGTTTTTGATGTCTCACTCCCTTAAATAATCAAATTCTATCCAACTTCCACCACCAACATTCACTAAGATTTTGTCTCAGTGACCACCTTTTATTCTTGAGTGGCCTTTGGGCCTTGATAAGCAATGACTTCTTTGTAAAAAAAACTCAAAATTCTTACTATCACACTAGCATCAGTCTATTTCTATACTATAATCACCAAGATAACAAAACTTCTGAACAACCTAAATAGTTTTGCTATCCAGATAGACATTACCTACATCTGAGTTCTTGTCTGCCTCCACTGGTTATCTGGAGTTCATATAAATTTTTAATGTCCATTTTCAAAGTCTTTTCCAGACAAAATTTAAGTTTTCAAAAAAAGATTTGACATATAAACAATGATGTAATAAACCAAAAAGTAATTGACAACAGGAAAAGTCACTTTCATTTATCTCCTTTTAAAGTTATATGACAAAGGGGCGTAACTCTTGTACCGACACTACCGGGAATAATAATACGATGGAACTTCAGAAGAATATATTTATTTTGATTTTATTTTTAATATTTAAAAAATGTTTTAACAGTATTTTAATTAATATTTAAAAAAAATATTTAATAGTATTTATTTAGATTTTATTTCTAATATTTCGACAATTTTTTTTACTGGACATCAAGAATACAATTTTTAAGCTCTTTTAAGACGTTTTCCATATTTTCAAGATAATAATAGAAAAAAAGGCGTTTTCAAGATAAAAATTACAAATTCAAGACCTTTTCAAGCCTGTGCGAACCCTCTTCTTTTTTCTTTTTTTTTTACATGGAAGTCACCACTTATCAAGCCCTGGAAGCCACTCGGGGATAAGGGTTATTGCGTGTACAGTAATCAATGGGATAGTATCGTAGTAATTGTTAGTATTGGAGATTTGATAAAGTGTCTTACTTAAGGGGGCGGTTCATCAGGAATTTGTTTATGTTGGACTTGAAGACATCCAAGTTGTAGCCAGGTGAGAAACAGGAAGACGGAAGAGAGTTTCACTGGCGTGCACTTCTAAGAAAGAAGCTTTGTTCATGGATTCTATGTTTTGGTTTTGGCACAGTTAAAGAGTGGGGAAAACTTTTGACAGCGGTTTCAGTTAGACGGGTGTTTATCGTGAAAGATTGGCGAGGAGGGACCAGGGATTGGACCCTGTTATTGTCTCTCAACCGACCTGCAATTTTACAGCATTTCTTGTGTAACAAATGCTGACAAATACCTTTGATTGGAGTTATTTCTAACTCTCTTTTCATAAGCTGAATAGGGGAACTTTTCTCTTTCTTAGGGCTTTCCAACACTACAACCACAAGTCATAAACTTGCGTTAATAAGATTTAATATATAGTGAGAAAGAAACAATAAAAGAATAGACGGAAAAAAAGATTGCTTGAAAGTTACCTATTATCGCTTAGTATATAGCCACAATGAAGACATGTTTCTTGTGTTACTGAGAATTGAAACCTATGCCAAAAATCACTGTTACAAAAAAAACACATGATATCAGAGTGACAGGAAGAGTATGTCAGATTGAGAAGAGGTAAATTTCCTCCAACTATAGCTATGAAGTTAGTAATAATAAAAAACATTGAAAGAGAGACTGAGAGAGAAAAAGAGAGTGAAAGAGAAAAAGAGAGTGAAAGAGAAAAGGAAGATGAAATAGAAAAGGAAGATGAAATAGAAAAGGAAGATGAAATAGAAAAGGAAGATGAAATAGAAAAGGAAGATGAAAGAGAAAAGGAAGATGAAATAGAAAAGGAAGATGAAAGAGAAAAGGAAGATGAAATAGAAAAGGAAGATGAAAGAGAAAAGGAAGATGAAATAGAAAAGGAAGATGAAAGAGAAAAGGAAGATGAAAGAGAAAAGGAAGATGAAAGAGAAAAGGAAGATGAAAGAGAAAAGGAAGATGAAAGAGAAAAGGAAGATGAAATAGAAAAGGAAGATGAAATAGAAAAGGAAGATGAAAGAGAAAAGGAAGATGAAAGAGAAAAGGAAGATGAAAGAGAAAAGGAAGATGAAATAGAAAAGGAAGATGAAAGAGAAAAGGAAGATGAAATAGAAAAGGAAGATGAAATAGAAAAGGAAGATGAAATAGAAAAGGAGGATGAAAGAGAAAAGGAAGATGAAATAGAAAAGGAAGATGAAATAGAAAAGGAAGATGAAAGAGAAAAGGAAGATGAAAGAGAAAAGGAAGATGAAAGAGAAAAGGAAGATGAAAGAGAAAAGGAAGATGAAAGAGAAAAGGAAGATGAAATAGAAAAGGAAGATGAAATAGAAAAGGAGATTGAAAGAGAGAGAAGGAGAGAGAAAGAGAATGAAAGAGAAACAGAGAAGGAGCGCAAAAGGAAGAGAGAAGGAGCGCGAAAGGAAGAGAGAAGGAGCGCGAAAGGAAGAGAGAAGGAGCGCGAAAGGAAGAGAGAAGGAGAATGAAAAAGAGATAGAGAGTGAAAGAGAGAGAGAGAGAGAGAAGGAGAGTGAAAGAGAGAGGAGAATGAAAGAGAGAAAAGAAGATCAAGAGATAAAATTACAGAAAAGAGAAAATGAAAGAGAAGAAGAGGGTGAAAGATTGAAAGAGAGAGAGAGCTTTTATTATTAACAAGCCACTATGTTTTTGATTGTCACCCATCTGGTACTAACCATGTTCAACATCACTTAATTTTGGTGATCCAATGAGATTGGCAGAAATGTGTAATATGTTTTAAACATGGATATGATTCAGTTACAAGTGAACATCACAAGTCACTATCATCATGATAGGGATCAGATTTCTTACTACGACCCCCCCCCCAACTTCCCTTCCTCATTTCAGCATTAGATCCATCTTGATAGATTTGATATCCATTTTGCAAGAAGCCAACTGAAATGTACAATCTTGCGTGACTATCAACCCCATCCCCGGTGTATTTTGATTGGTTTATTTTCATTTGTTTTTTCTTTGTATGAATAGTTTCTTTAATTTATTACCACAACATATCTTCATATTAGACAGCAAAGAGCATTCTGAATAAATTAAGATCCATTTCTTAAAAAAAAAATCAAAAACAGACTTTTTTTTTTTTTTAATTTTTTTTTTTTTTAATATTCAAAATCCATTAAAAATATTCAAATGTAAGTAGTTAAGGTTAACAGCAATGCAGGATACCGACATAGTGAACAAAAACAGACAACAGAAGGCAACATTTAAATTATAAATCTTTGTATTTTGTTTGTTTGTTGTACATAAGAGGGTTGAACCGGCTTCCTCCAAAGGAGGAAGTGTCTAAGGGATATTAAATTTACAGGCAATCTCCAGTCTTCTATCTATATATATAAAAGCGAAAATGTATGTATGTATGTATGTATGTCTGCTAAAAACTTTTGACCGACGGAACAAAAATTCACAAACTTGGTCTCATATGAAAGCCCCACCCTCCGGACGACAAATATCGAAAAATTGGCCCAAAAGAACCATCAGAAGTGCGTCAACTGATCGATTTTCTGCAGGGTAGGGGCCCCAAAAAAGTGACATTTTAATGTTAAACATTACATATTTTTAAATCGATTTATAACTGCCCCAAAAAATATGGGCGCCAATTCTTCTATATAAAGTGTACACGGGGCCGTTTATTTTGGGTCAACTTGTATTTAAAACCCGCTGAGTGATGTCACATGATCTTGACGTCAGCAAGCTGTAATGGCAGTCTGAATTTAAAAACATTGTTGTTATCGGTAAAAAAATTTTTAACTCTCACACAAGCTAAACTATGAACTTCTACGCTATGACAACGTTACCAAAGTTATTAGCACGTTAAAAATAGTTAGATATGATAGTTAAACGAAAAATAACAAGCCAAAAATGTGAAGTAAAAAAAAAAAAATACGCTTACAAAAAATATTAACAATCGAAGTTTTTACAAAAAAAAACCCCAGCCAGACGCCATTTTCGTTTTTAGTAACACTCTTTAGAGTAAGGAAGACAAAGTGAGAAAGAGAGAGAGACACACATACACAAACGCAAACAGAGAGAGAGACAGACAGACAGATAGAGAGAGATGTCTAGACAGGAAACGAAATATGTAATTTAATAAACGCTATGCGCTGAATCATAAAAAATGTGAAGTAAAACAAAAAATAATACGCTTAAAAAATTATTAACGATCGATTTTTTTAGCATTATTTCATATTCTTTTTTTTTATCACTCTTTAGAGTAACGAAGACGAAGAGAGACAGACAGAGGGAGATAGAGAGAGAGAGACACACACACACAACAAAAACAGATAGAGAGAGATATTTTTTTTTTCTTTTACATCTTTAAACACCCGAGCAATGTTTCTTTATATTTTTTTTACTTCGCTTATTCTTTAGTTTACTTCCGCCTCCCTATACACACAGCGTTTTTTTTTTTTTTTTTTTTTGCTTTTTCCGATTTTTTTAACATCGTTTCAGGGTTATTACTTACCCCCCCCCCCATAAACACACCTACAAACACCCGGGCGATGCCAGGTACCCCCGCTAGTCTGTAAATAAATCTTTGTATATCTATTTATTTTTACAAAAATCTTGCAACTTTTTGTATGTGCAATGATTTATATCTCTATGAGTTATGTGGCAAATTACAGCTCTGAACTAACTGTGGTTTCTAATTTACAAGTGTTTGAACTATCGAGTATGAAATGGAGAATGTTAAGTGTCGACCAGTGATCCGATTTTTATATTTAAAAGGATGAACGCCACAAGAGACTTTTGATGAAATAAAAGAAACATTTGGTAATAATGCCTCATCATATGACCTGGCAAAATGTTGGAAAATCTATGGAAACAGCTCTTAGATCTGGTTGTACCACTTCTGCCATTGATGGGGCATCCATTAGTAAAGTTAAGGTTGCCATTTTGGAAAACTGAATATTTGTGAATATTCATCAAATAACCCAAAAGTTCAAGATTAGTGCAGGGTCTGTGGAAACTATCATTTATGATCATTTGTATATGCATAAGGTGTCTGCCAGATAGATTCCCAGGTTGCTGACACCCTTTCAAAAGCGAGAACATGTTCAGTGCTCGAGGATGAATTTGAAAATGAGTCAAAAAGATGAGCCAAAGTTTTTCAAAAGACTGATTATACAGAATGAAACCTGGGTCTATGACTATGATCCAGGCTCAATCAATGCAGTGGAAGCACTTGGACTCACCACCTCCAAAGAATCAAGGTTCAAGCCCTCCATTGGCAAGGTCATGCTCACAGTCCTCTGAAGAGACGATCACAGATTTCCTGACAAAGGATACCACAATGACAGAAGCCAGTTATTTGAGGAAATTTAAGGGAAGCTATCAAAATAAAGAAGTGGGCCAAGATTAGCAAAGGTATTATCCCAGCTCCCAGAACTGGTTGCACCCCTTCTGCTATTGATGCGGCATCCATCAGTGAAGTTGAGGCTGCCATTTTTGAAGATCGATAATTCGTCAAATAACCCAGAAGGTCAAGATTAGTAGAGGGTCTGTCGAAACTATCGTTCATGACCATTTGCATATGCATAAGATGTCTGCTAGATGGATTCCCATGCTGCTGATGCCTTTCCAGAAGCAAGAATGTATTGGGTGTATACAGATGAATTTAGAGATGTGCCAAGAAGATGAGTCGATTTTTTTACAAAAGACTGATTACACAGGATGAAGCCTGGGTCTATCACTATGACCCACAGACCAAAGCTCAATCAATGCAGCACAAGCACTTGAACTCACCACCGCCAAAGAAAGCAAAGATGCAGCCCTCACAGTCTTCTTGGATCAGGACAGAGTAGTTTTTTTTTTTAAATAGTAGTCACCACTTATCAAGGCTTGGAGGCCACTCAAGTATAAGGGCTACTGAGTATACAGTAGTCAATGGGATATCGTAGTAATCATTAGTAGTGGAAACTTGGTAAACTGGATTACTTAAGAGGACGGTTCATCAAGAATTTGTTTACGCTGGACTTGAAGACTATCAAATTGTAATCAGCTGGAAAACAGGTACACAGAAGAGAGTTCCACGGGTGCGCAGTTCTAAGAAAGAAGCTTTATTCATGGAATCTACATAGTGATGATAGATTTCTTGGACAATTGTATCACAAGTGCAGGAGCCTATTATGCTTAACTTTTAAGGAAATTAAGAGAAGCTATAAAACTCAAGAGGCGAGGGAAGATCAGCAAAGATATCCTTATCCTACAAGAGGACGCTCCAGTCCATAACGTGCATGTCGCCAGATCAGAAACATGGGCGTATGGCTATGAAATCCTCCTCCACTCCCCCTATTCTTCTAATCTTGCACCTTTTGACTTTCATTTCTTTCCAGCCATGAAGTTGTTTTGGAAAGGATTTCTAAAGACATATCGTGATTGGTGGACCCACCTGGGGTGTTCTACAAAGGTTACATTAAACGATGAGAGAAATGCGTAACTCTGGACAGTTTCTATGTAGAAAAAGACTTATAACTGTGCCAATTTTCATCGCTCATACTATGAGAAGTGGGTCAGGGTTCTTACCTATTGAACAACCTCATATCTCTCATCCAACTGACAATCTTACCAACTAGAAAAGTTTGGGCTCATGAGATGATGGAGAGACCTATGACCTTTTAGACCAATGTTATTTTCTCTGAATTACAATTTGCATTATTTCCCGACAGTGGAGGCGTATGGGTATGGAGGCTCCCTCAGCACTAGTTTGACTTAAAAAGACTGCAGCAAATGCTGAAACAAAAAGAAAACAACATTTTTCTACAAAAACAAGCAAACTAAACACCATGAATAAATATTTGAAGATATAGATAACTTAAAGTATAAAAAAAATTTTTTTTTCAAAAATTACTAGATTCGACAAACCCAAAAATAGGGTTGATATGCCATAAAACAGAACCAAACTAGATTACTATTTTTAGTGACAGACGTTTTTAAGAAATAATAAAAATAACGTTTTAGTTTCATACAGTTACATGGACTCTTATCCAGGAACCACGATAAAAGGCAAACTTTTTAATATACTCGTTCATGGATATGTGAGCGACTACGTGAAGGTTAACTGATTTGCATATTCCTTTGAAAAACGAGCGTTAATTGATTACTTATTCATTTTTTTATGGTTTCTTATTAGATGATTTGCTTCATTTCACTATTATGCTCAATTCTATTTATGCATAGTTTCTACATTCTGAATAATAGAATTTTTATGAAAACGTTCTAGCACACAGAAATATTTATATAAGTGGCCTTGTCAATGTGTGTGTGTGTAAAATGTCTATCAAATTCCTCTCAGCCTATTTGGTTTACCGTTGAAATTTGATATGTAGTATTATTTGAACTTGTAGCATAGTTTCAATTTGGTTTTTAGCCAGCAAAAAATTGCTAAGGGGTCAAAATCGAGAAAACACAGTTTATCTCGGCAGAGGTAAATCGATTACTTTATAAGCATGAGTACATAAATATTTTTATCTTGAAGACACTTCATTTGTATCCCTTTTTTTTATCCATCTGGTGATAGCTCAGATGGTATCAACGAAGGTTGATGTGCTGAATAATGGCTATGACCAGAGCAGCTGATGGCATTCAAATCACTTTTTATTTTACTTTTGAAATCATTACTATATATAAGTGAACGTGTCTGTCTGTTTGTTTGCGTACATTTCACTACGCAATAACTCTGTCAATTTTTTGTCTACAGACTCGAAATTTGATATACAGGGTACTGAGATTTGGGAAAATCTATGTGATCAGGTTTTGGCCAGAAATTTGGTTGTTAAGAGGTGAAAGTTCAATGATTTGATCTTTGAGAACTCTACCAAACTCCTGACAATTTGGGGTCTAAACACTTGAAATTTTAGATATAGGTTCCTTGGACATGGATCTAACTTAATAACTTGATTTGAGCCCAAAACAATAAATGTTAAGGGGTCAAATTTTAAAAAATTGACCTTTTTTTTTTTTTTTGCTCAGCATACACCTCCAAACACCCGCGCAACGCTGGGCACCCATGCTAGTATATATGTATATATATAGATATTAATGAAAGCAAATAGATGTAGTGTTTACCTGATATATGCAATGGTAAACTTCAAACTAATATAAATAACAGTATTTATATATAGAAAATTTAATCCCAACCAAATTAAAAAAGCTCAATACGCAGAGTAGAGCTTATTATAAGAGAAGAAAATTAAAACTGTAAGTTGAACTTTACAATCAAAATTTATTGTTTGACTGAATACTCCAAAAACAATTTACAAAGTGGTTATTCCGCAGAGTTTCAAAGAATGTTATTCTTCTCATCAGAAGACATAAAGAAATCAGCAAATTATATTTGTAGCAATGCTAGAATTTGCTAGTTAAGGCATTAAGTGAAATTGTAAATTGTTTTTTGGAGTATTCAGTCGAACAATAAATTTTGATTGTAAAGTTCAACTCAGTTTTAATTTTCTTAATATATATGAGTACAATATAATAATCAATAGAGAACTTGCTCTATAATAACATAAAATCTGCATAAATTAAAATATATTTGTGTATATTACACAGAGTTCGTACAGATTTTCAATGTCCATTTTCAAGGCTTTTCAAAGTTTTTCAAGGCTTTCTCCAGACAAATTTCAAGTTTTCAAAACAAAATTTGGACGTCATTTTACAATCCACAGCGATTCAAAAAAGTGGTAAAAAAATACTCAAATATACAACAAATAAATTTTACCACAGCCAATAAAAGTTACTTTGCAATCAACCTGCATTTTGGTGTTTTTAAGTAGTTCTAAATGTTTTTCATTTTATCTCAAATATTAACTATTTACGACTTAAATTTTCAACCAAAATATCCACCGTCTTGTCCATTTTGCTTTGACCCGGCCAGTCTCATTTCAGGTGATCACAATTTTTTTTTTTTTTTTTTTTTTTGGGGGGGGGGGTCGCCATTAGAGAATCTTGTCTGCAGAAGGAAAGTTGTTTTAGAGTTGGGGAGGGGGTCATTTTTATTTATGGCGGCCACCATTACTCCTCTCCTCCTAAAAAATTAAATTATAAATGAAAGCAAAAATAGAGGGAAATTTGATTCCCCCCTCTCCTCAAAAGAAAAGTGAAAAAAAAAAAATTGTGATAATTGAAAACTAGGTCGTCAGGGCTGAAAATAAAATTAAAAGTTATGTCCCTTTATTGTGAATAATAATAATAATCACAAGACTACTATGCAATTTCAAAATAATGTATTTCGATTTTATTTTCAATATTTAAAAAAATATTTCAATGCTATTTCTATAAATACTTAAAAAAGAATTTAATAGTATTTATTTCAATTTTATTTTTAATATTTCAACACAAATTTTTACTGGACATAATGAATATAATTTCCAAAGCCTTTCAAGACATTTTCCATATTTTCAAGGATTTTTCAACATAATAATAGAAATAAGGTCTTTTCAAGGCACAAGTTGAAATCCAAAGACTTCTTAAGTCTGCGCAAACCCTGTTAAAACAATGTCAAAAAAAATTTTTTTTTTTTACCCTGATTTTTTCCTGTCCTAAACTCTGGGAAGGATTCTGTTCAAGATAGCTGGCCAAATCTTGGTCAATATATTCAAAGACCAGTGTCATACGGGTTTCTCCCTCCAGCACTCGGAGGTTCACATCCAGAAATCTAGAAAGAAGAAACAAAAATTTAATGAAATTATTAAATTAAAAGGGCAGATGAAACACTCTTTAGCTATGGTAGACAATCACCTTGTGATGGTGGCTCAACAGAAGCACTAATCACCATCACCTCACCGGGTTGGTGTCAGGAAGGTTTGGTTGTTTTGTTTTATGGCATATCAATTCTTTTTGGGTATTTAATGCCAAATCCAGTTTTTTTGTTTTTTTTTTATATAGGCATCACCATTTATCAAGGCCAAGAGGCCACTCAAGGATAAGGGTTAAAGAGTGTACAGTAGAAATTGGACAATATAGTCATCGTTAGTAATGGAAATTCTGTAAATTTGTTAACAAGTGGGACGGCTCATCAAGAACTTATTTACATTAGACTTGAAGACAACCATATTGTAGTCAGCTGGAAAGCAGGAAAACGGAAGACAATTCCACAGGCGTGCAGTTCTAAGAAAGAAGCTTTGTTCATGGAATCTATGTTTAGATTTAGGCACGGATAACGAGTGGGAGGAATTATTGATAGTGTTTTCAGCTAGACGAGTGTTTCTTGTGAAAGTTTGGCGAGTGGGGACCATAGACTGAAGCTCAGTCGAACACTTTCCATGAAAATAACGATACAGCAGAGACAAACTCGCAACATCTCTTCTGTGAGATAGAGGTTGCAGGGAAGAGAAAAGGATATCTCCTACGAGGCTACAAAGTCTATTTTGAACTCTATCAAGGCAGGACAAGTCCTTTCTAGCAGCTCCTGCCCAGATGTGGCAACAGTATTCCATCCTTGAACGTACCTGGCTCTTATATAGATAGAGAATTGCATCAGCAGTGAGATATTTACTTGACCGATAGAAGGATCCCACCATTTTTCCAGCGGCCTTGGTAACCGATTTGATGTACCTGTTCCAATTAAGGTCAGGAGTAAAGGTCAAGCCCAGAAGCTTGTCAAAGTTTGGAAACAGTTTTTATACTTCAAGTTCTTTATATCTTCAAATATTTATTTGTAGTTTGGTTTGGTTGTTTTACGGCATATCAACCTCTTTCAGGCTATTTAATGCTGAATCCAGTTATTTTAGAAATGGTATTCATCCAGTTCTTTTGTAGAAAAGTTTTTATTCTTTAAACTTTTTGTATCTTTAATCACTAGTTTGTAGTGTTTGGTTTGCTTGTTTTATAGTGGATTTTATCATTTTGTTCCCTGCCTTGTTGACATGAATGAGTTTTGCAATAGAAGAGGGAAAATGGTTACAGTATTAATGTTTGGTATATTTTAAGTTAGGAAACCAGTCAGTGTGGGAGATAAAAAGAGAACACGGAAATGGGAAGAAGGAAAAGGAGGAAAAGGTGGGTTGCTGTTTTGTTTTTGGTTTTGCAGAACATAATTAAGTTTTGCAAAATATTATATAAACCGAACTTTCCTTTCACCGTGCTGCCACAACTAAGAACACAATACAAGTATGAAAGATACATTTTGTATTAATAAACGTGAATCTGTATAGTTTATTCAACCTTCTGTTAAAATTTGCTTCAGTTTCTATCTATTGCAAGCCTGCCTTTGCTCTATTATTTTCAATCAATATTTTCGTCTGAGCTTCAATCTATAGTTCTCTCCTTGCCAAACTTTCACACAAAAAAAACAAAACATTTGTCTAGCTGAAACCACTATCAATAATTTCCCCCACTCTTTATCTGGGCCTAAATCTAAATGCGGATTCCATGAACAAAGCTTTCTTAGGACTGCACGCTTGCGAAATTCTTCCGTTTCCCTGTTTTCCAGGTGATCACAATATGGTCATCTTCAAATCAAACATAAACAACTTCTTGGTTCGACTTTAGTTCAAACATGCATAACTCATTTTACTGTTATATTTTTTTTTTTTTGCTTTCGTTTGTGTTTATCTGTTACACATTTACAGTGTACTGCCTTCTATAAATTCCCTTTACATATATTTTTTGCATTTCAGGTTAAAATAATTACCTGTTCAGAGATAGGTTAGTTTGCAAGTTTAATTTCTAAATGCCGTCCAACCCATGCCAGCAAGTAAAAATGGACGTCATACTTAATATGATGATGATGATGATGATGATGATGGTTATGATGATGATGCTTTGAATGATCATCTTTTTTCTTTTTTTTTTTTTTTTTTTAAATAAAATCAACTCGATGCTGCATATACTGCAAAATCATGTTGACATCGATTCCTGTTAGAGCCTAATGATTTGGCATATTTGTAAAGATGAATAAAAACAAATTAGAATAAATAATGAAAAAATATTTTATCAAAATCGTGCAGTGCTGACTGGACAAATGCCAACACAGGGCAAAGCAATATCATCTAAAAGTATCTCAAATACATGTCTATTATTTGCCTCGGGTACATTATTAAGGCAGAGAGAGAGAGAGAGAGAATGAGAAAAAGAGAGCGATAATACTTATTATTTTTAAGCGTTAAACATGTACATTACGACCTACTTCTGAATGAATTCTAGCTCCCAGCATACTAATATATGCTTCCATTTTGCCTCTTGCGTTAATTTCGAACTTTTAACAATTTGCAGGGCGGAACAATAAATTTGTCGCCCTAAAGAAAACAACACTACAGATTTATTTTAAAACTTTTATCGAGAAAACAAATTCAGGTAACTTGATTATTAGAGCTGACATCTATTGAATGTGGCCACCTTCAGCCTCAATCACTGCCTCAATACAGCTCTTTTACGTTTCCACAAAGCCAGCAGGAGCTCAGCAGATGGCGGCGATCAGGCGAGCTTTGGTGTTGTGGAAGGCGATGTTCATGATGTTCTCAACATATGACCAAACGATGTAGTCTAGTGGGTTCAGGTCAGTGGAGGAGAGGGGTCAATGAGAGAAGGGTACAAAGTCATAGCACTTCTTCCGAAGCCAAGCCTGGGTCTCTTTGGACTTGTGGGCTCGCACCAAGTCCTGCTGCCACACACAGGGTCAAGCATTGAATTGTCCAGATTTGCATTTTGAAGGTGCTGGCAATAGTTCTGTCGTCAGAACTTGGATCGGTACAGAACATGAGTTGTACAATGGCACATCTTCGATCTCGTTTGTTAAATATTGAGTCACTTTCAGCTCAACCAAGTTTCTGGCTACAGTTATGGTCTTTGGTGTGGTTTCAAGTGAGGGCCACATCATGCTACCTCACATCTTCGGAGTCGGCTTAAAAATCAACACCAAAGTTTACCTGGATGTGTTGAAGTGTGTTGATCACCTGATGCAATTAGGTGGCTGTTGGCAGATCCTAGAAATGGCAGCAGGACTCAGCGCCTGACCACAAGTTCAAAGAGACTCAGGCTTGGCTTTAGGAGTGCATTTTTTTTTTTTTACACAGTGGTCACCACTTATCAAGGCCCGGAAGCCACTCAGGGATAAGGGTTATTGCAAGTACATTACGTTAGTGTGGAGATTTGATGAAGTGTTTAATTAAGGGGGCGGTTCATTAGGAATTTGTTAACATTGGACTTGAAGACATCCAAGTTGTAGTCCGGAGGAAAGCAGGCAGACGGAATGCTGGGAGCATACATCGAAAATATCACCAACATAACCTCCCACAACACCAGAGCCAGCTTGATTGCCGCCATCTACCGAGTATTCACTGAGCTCCCACCGGCGCTTGTGAAAATGGCATGCTTCCAGTTCACGACCCGTATCAAGGTGATGACTGAGGCTGGAGGTGGCTACATTGAACAGATGTCAGCTCTACTACATAATCAAGTTACTTGAATTGATTTTTTCAATAAAAGTTTTAAAATAAAGCTGTAGTGTTGTTTTCTTTAGGGTGACAAATTTATCGTTCCACCCTGTAGAAGTAAAAGCAGGCCAGTGAGAGTTGAAGACATGTGTTGCATGGAGAGATATATGAAAATTATATGATGGATGTGTAATGTGAGTCTTAAAGGCAGGTTTAGATCTGATAAGTTCAGAGGAAGATTAAATCTAAACAGTAAAGGGTAGTGCGACATATGTAGCACAGGAGACTCAAATGATATCGCCACATTGAAAAAAGAAGGTTGAGACTTCTTGGGTTAATAGAGGCTGCAGGGTCAGTTGGCAGAGGAAGGCTAAGGTGCGTGATAAATCCAGACCTGTCCAGAGGTAGGTTAGTTTAGAAGTCAGTTTCTAAAAGCTGTCCAGCACAGGTAAAACGGACATTAAAGTAATAATTTGCAGGAGTCAGCACGGTACAGCTTTGTTGACCAGTTCGATTCTGTTGTTGGCATTTTTGCAGAAGGGACCACATGAGGGTGACCAACACACAACGTGGTACCGTGGAGCTGACTGGATTCGAACCTGTGCACACCCAGGTGGTAGGTTCGTGTCACCTTCAATATGATGATGATGATGATGATATTAATGTCTTTGTTTGCCTAGTAATGGTTGCTGTACATTCGCTACTGTGTTTGTTTCTATCTGAATTGGCTATAACTATGCTGGCCTCCTAAATACGTCTAAACAAAAGAAAAATAAAACAATAAATAATTTAAATTAAAACATTAAAAAGAAAAAAAATATATATATATATATATATATATATATATATATATATATATATATATATAGCAGCTCCTTGTTCTTAAAACTTAAGAGAAAAGATATCTTTGATAAACATACAAAAAAAAAATATGAAAAATAAGTTAATCTTCACATGGACAAAACAAAGTTTAGTAACAAGATACACATACATACATACACACACATATATATATACGCATGTGTATGTATATATATATGCATGTGTGTATGTATATATATATGTTTGTGTGTGCATATATATATATGCTTGTGTGTGTGTATATATATATATATATATATATGCTTGTGTGTATGTATATATATATATATATATATATATATATATATGCTTGTGTGTGTGTGTGTGTATATATATATATATGTTTGTATATGTGTGTACACACACATATACATGTACACACACACACACACATATATATATAACATGTATTATAAAATGACCTTCTTAATAAAAGTACTTAGATTGAAACAAAGACATTTTGTTGGGGGGGGGCTAAGCTTCAAAACAAAGGTAGAGTTAAGAAGGAAGGCGTGACAGGGATGAGATAGATGGAGGAGGAGTGGGAGGATGCGATATTGAGAAAGAGAGAATTAAAGAAACTCTGAGTCAAAAATAAGGAGGGATTAAGAGAAATAACTACAATAAAGGAAAAGGAAAGCTGGAAGAAATAATAGGAGAGAACTGGAATTTAAAAAAGAAAGAGAGAGAAGTAAAAAAAAAATGAGTTAGAAGAGGATGAAGTAAAAAAAAAAAAATGCGTAATTGTGAAGAGATTATGAATTAAGAAAATTCAGAAGTAGAAAAGCGGAGTAATAGATAAAGAAACAAGAGAGAGGGGGATATGGGAAGAAACAGGAGAAAGGAGATAAAAGGAAAAGAAAAAGCAAGGGGAAGGAGATAATAGTGCAGGCGAGAGGATTTAAGAAGAAAGATAATGAAAAAAGGAGAAAGATGATAGAGAAAAGAGGAGAGGGAGAGTGTTGGTTGACTGGGTGTTTTTGTTTTACGGCATATCAACCCTTTTTGAGTTATTTAATGCCGAATCCAAAGATTTTGAAGAAAATTTTTTTTAATAGAATATATTTGTTGTTTTCACGTCGGTTTCTATTTAACCCATAGTTGGGACCCTAACAGGTACTACCACTCCGGGTCAGAGTGGACCTGGGAGCAATGGTAATTAAAGGGTGGCTCCACTCTCCCCAAAGCCCACAAGCTGGGGCCTCACCACTGGATATAGTTTAAGGTCATATCCAGGACCCCCATTGAGGGACTTTTACCCTCTGCAGGGAGGCAGTCGGCATATTCTAATGCTCCCACCGACAGAGCCGAGAGGGAGAGGGAGAGGGAGAAGAGGAAAGGGAAAAAGGAAAAAGGTAGAGAGAGAGAAAAGAGAGAAGGATAAAATGCAAAGAAAACATGAAAGCGGGTAGAAAAAGATAGGAGAGAGAAAGAAAAGTGAACGTCGACAGGAGATATAGAGAAAGAGGGAAAAGAAGACAGGAACGATTAAGAAAGGGAGAAATTAACAGGAGAGACAAAAATAGAGGAAAAGAAAGATAAGAAATATACAGAAAGGGGGGGAAAAAGACATGAGAGATAGAGAAGGGGAGGAGAGACAGAGAAAGGTGGAAACAGAGACAGGAGGGATAGAGAAAGATGATGGAGAAAAGAGGAGAGAGAGGGAGAAAAGGAAAAAGGGAAAAGAAAAAAGGGAGGGAGAAAAGAGATAAGGAGAAAAGGAAAGCAAAGAAAACAGAACACAGGAGAGACAGAGGAAGGAGAAAAAAGAGTAAGAGGGAAAAAGGAGACAGGAGAGATAAAGGAGAACAATGAGACTGGAGGCACATAGAAAGGGAGAAGAGAAGACAGGAGAGATCGAGTAAGAAAGAGGGAAAGAAACAGGAGAGATAAAGAGGGAAAAGGAAGCAGGAGAGATAGAGAAAGGGGGAAAGGGATAGGAGAGACGGAAACAGGAGACAGGAAATACAGAGATAGGGGAAAGAGAAAAGGAGGAAAAGAATAGAGGAGAGATGGAAAAGGGGGAAAAAGAGACAGGAGATATATAGAAAGGGGAAAAGAAAATATGAGAGATAGAGAAAGGGGGAAAAGAAAACAGGAAAGACAGAGAAAGGAAGAAAAAGGCAGGAGAGACGGATAAAAGGGGACAAAGGGGACAGGAGACAGAGAAAGGGGGAAAAGAATACAGGAGAGATAAAGAAAAAGGAAAAGGAGACACGTGCGATACAGAAGAGGGGAAATGAGACGGGAGAGATACAGAAAAAAAGGCAGAGGAGAGATAGAGAAAAAAGAAAAGGGAACAGGAGAGATAGAGAAAAAAGAAAAGGAGACACGTGCGATACGGAGGAGAAAATGAGACAGGAGAGATACAGACGGGAGGAAATGAGACAGGAAAGATACAGAAAAGGGGAAAGAAGACCAGGAAAATACAGAGAGAGAGAGAAAGGAGACAGTGAAAATAAAGAGAGAGAGAAAGGAGACAGTGAAAATAAAGAGAGAGAGAAAGGAGACAGTGAAAATAAAGAGAGAGAGAAAGGAGACAGTGAAAATAAAGAGAGAGAGAAAGGAGACAGTGAAAATAAAGAGAGAGAGAGAAAGGAGACAGTGAAAATAAAGAGAGAGAGAAAGGAGACAGTGAAAATACAGAGAGAGAGAAAGGAGACAGTGAAAATACAGAGAGAGAGAAAGGAGACAGTGAAAATACAGAGAGAGAGAAAGGAGACAGTGAAAATACAGAGAGAGAGAAAGGAGACAGTGAAAATACAGAGAGAGAGAAAGGAGACAGTGAAAATACAGAGAGAGAGAAAGGAGACAGTGAAAATAAAGAGAGAGAGAAAGGAGACAGTGAAAATAAAGAGAGAGAGAAAGGAGACAGTGAAAATAAAGAGAGAGAGAAAGGAGACAGTGAAAATACAGAGAGAGAGAAAGGAGACAGTGAAAATAAAGAGAGAGAGAAAGGAGACAGTGAAAATAAAGAGAGAGAGAAAGGAGACAGTGAAAATAAAGAGAGAGAGAAAGGAGACAGTGAAAATAAAGAGAGAGGGAAAGGAGACAGTGAAAATAAAGAGAGAGAGAAAGGAGACAGGGAGGAGATAGGGAGGATACAGAGAAGGGAAAAGGGAGACAGGAAAAGGGTACAGGAAGAGAAGGAAAGTGTTTATAAACCTTTACATCACATCCATCTTTTTGTTTACAAATAACTATACAACATCTACTGTAATGTAAATAACTATACAACATCCACTGTAAATGCTTTGTGTGCAGGTGTCCATACCTTTTTTTGGACAGAATAAAATCAATAGAATGAGAACGCATAATCAATATCCATCAGAGAAGAAAAGGGGAATAGGAGACAAGAGGAAATTAGAAATAAGAGGGGTTGAGGAGGAAAACGATAAGGTAGAGAATGATGGTGAATGAGAAAATAAGGGGAGGAGGCAATGAGTAAGAAGGGGAAGAGGAAATGAGTAAGAAGGGGAGGATGAACAGAAAAAGGAAAGGATGAAATGAGAAAGAAGGGGAGGATGAAATTAGAACAATGGCGAGGATTAAAGGAAAATGAAGATGCAGATGAAAGGAAAAAAGCGGGAGGGGGGGGGAATTAGGAAGGGTATGAGAAGGGAGAAGAATAAAATAAGGAAGGAAAAAGAAGAAAAATAGAAATAGGGAGTGAGAGAATAGTGTATCAAAAAAAACAACTCTTACATGTTTTACTACCTCTCTCAAGACCCCCTCCATACCTAACAGTTACTGCACCTCACTCCAAATTCCCACCTAATATTGATAAGCTTTTTTTTTTTTTTTTTTTTTACTTTATGCCATTGAGAACGGAAAGCTTACGAATAAAATAATTTCATACAGAATATGTATTAATCTATTGAATCAAAAGAAAAAAAAGGAAAAAAACGTAAAACGACAAAAAAGGAGAAAATAAATTGAGTGCAAGAGAGAAATCAAAATGGAAAGAGAAAATCAATGAAAATGAAAAAATAGATCAAGAAAGAAAAAAAAAAGAAAAAAACAGACAAAAAGAAAATAAATAAGTGTGAGAGCAAAAACGGGAAGGTAAGAATAAACGAGTGCAGGAGGAGAGATCACTAAAGACGTAAGACAACAAAGAAATGCCAGAGACCGGATTAAGGAGAAGGAATAAGAAAAGCGAGAAGGCAAGAAAATAAAAAAGAGTGCGAGAGAAGAGATCAACAAGAAGGACAGACAAATCAATGTAAGAGAAGAGACAAAGAAGAAAGGATGACAATGAATGAATGTTAAAGAGACAAAGAAGAAAGGATGACAATAAATGAATGTTAGAGAAGAGACAAAGAAGAAGGGATGACAATAAATGAATGTTAGAAGAGACAAAGAAGAAAGGATGACAATAAATGAATGTTAGAGAAGAGACAAAGAAGAAAGGATGACAATAAATGAATGCTAGAGAAGAGACAAAGAAGAAAGGATGACAATAAATGAATGTTAGAGAAGAGACAAAGTAGAAAGGATGACAATAAATGAATGTTAGAGAAGAGACAAAGAAGAAAGGATGACAATAAATGAATGTTAGAGAAGAGACAAAGAAGAAAGGATGACAATAAATGAATGTTAGAGAAGAGACAAAGAAGAAAGGATGACAATAAATGAATGTTAGAGAAGAGACAAAGAAGAAAGGATGACAATAAATGAATGTTAGAGAAGAGACAAAGAAGAAAGGATGACAATAAATGAATGTTAGAGAAAAGACAAAGAAGAAAGGATGACAATAAATGAATGTTAGAGAAGAGACAAAGAAGAAAGGATGACAATAAATGAATGTTAGAGAAGAGACAAAGAAGAAAGGATGACAATAAATGAATGTTAGAGAAGAGACAAAGAAGAAAGGATGACAATAAATGAATGTTAGAGAAAAGACAAAGAAGAAAGGATGACAATAAATGAATGTTAGAGAAGAGACAAAGAAGAAAGGATGACAATAAATGAATGTTAGAGAAGAGAAAAAGAAGAAAGGATGACAATAAATGAATGTTAGAGAAGAGACAAAGAAGAAAGGATGACAATAAATGAATGTTAGAGAAAAGACAAAGAAGAAAGGATGACAATAAATGAATGTTAGAGAAAAGACAAAGAAGAAAGGATGACAATAAATGAATGTTAGAAGAGACAAAGAAGAAAGGATGACAATAAATGAATGCTAGAGAAGAGATCAACGAGTAAGGATGACAATAAATGAATGCTAGAGAAGAGGTCAACGAGTAAGGATGACAATAAATGAATGCTAGAGAAGAGATCAACGAGTAAGGATGACAATAAATGAATGCTAGAGAAGAGATCAACGAGTAAGGATGACAATAAATGAATGCTAGAGAAGAGATCAACGAGTAAGGATGACAATAAATGAATGCTAGAGAAGAGATCAACGAGTAAGGATGACAATAAATGAATGCTAGAGAAGAGATCAACGAGTAAGGATGACAATAAATGAATGCTAGAGAAGAGATCAACGAGTAAGGATGACAATAAATGAATGCTAGAGAAGAGATCAACGAGAAAGGATTACAATAAATGAATGCTAGAGAAGAGATCAACGAGAAAGGATTACAATAAATGAATGCTAGAGAAGAGATCAACGAGAAAGGATGACAATAAATGAATGCCAGAGAAGAGACCAACGAGATATGATGACAATAAATAAATGCGAGAGAAGAAATCAACCAAAAGGAAAGACAAATGAATGCTAGAGAAGAGATCAACGAGAACGGATGACAATAAATGAATGCTAGAGAAGAAGAGATCAACGAGAAAGGATGACAATAAATGAATGCTAGAGAAGAAGAGATCAACGAGAAAGGATGACAATAAATAAATGCGAGAGAAGAAATCAACCAAAAGGAAAGACAATAAATGAATGCTAGAGAAGAGATAAACGAGAACGGATGACAATAAATGAATGCTAGAAAAGAGATCAACGAGAAAGGATGACAATAAACGAATGCTAGAGAAGAGATCAACGAGAAAGGATGACAATAAACGAATGCTAGAGAAGAGATCAACGAGAAAGGATGACAATAAACGAATGCTAGAGAAGAGATCAACGAGAAAGGATGACAATAAACGAATGCTAGAGAAGAGATCAACGAGAAATGATGACAAATGAATGCTAGAGAAGAGATCAACGAGAAATGATGACAAATGAATGCTAGAGAAGAGATCAACGAGAAATGATGACAAATGAATGCTAGAGAAGAGATCAACGAGAAAGGATGACAATAAATGAATGCTAGAGAAGAGATCAACGAGAAAGGATGACAATAAATGAATGCTAGAGAAGAGATCAACGAGAAAGGATGACAATAAATGAATGCTAGAGAAGAGATCAACGAGAAAGGATGACAATAAATGAATGCTAGAGAAGAGATCAACGAGAAAGGATGACAATAAATGAATGCTAGAGAAGAGATCAACGAGAAAGGATGACAATAAATGAATGCTAGAGAAGAGATCAACGAGAAAGGATGACAATAAATGAATGCTAGAGAAGAGATCAACGAGAAAGGATGACAATAAATGAATGCTAGAGAAGAGATCAACGAGAAAGGATGACAATAAATGAATGCTAGAGAAGAGATCAACGAGAAAGGATGACAATAAATGAATGCTAGAGAAGAGATCAACGAGAAAGGATGACAATAAATGAATGCTAGAGAAGAGATCAACGAGAAAGGATGACAATAAATGAATGCTAGAGAAGAGATCAACGAGAAAGGATGACAATAAATGAATGCTAGAGAAGAGATCAACGAGAAAGGATGACAATAAATGAATGCTAGAGAAGAGATCAACGAGAAAGGATGACAATAAATGAATGCTAGAGAAGAGATCAACGAGAAAGGATGACAATAAATGAATGCTAGAGAAGAGATCAACGAGAAAGGATGACAATAAATGAATGCTAGAGAAGAGATCAACGAGAAAGGATGACAATAAATGAATGCTAGAGAAGAGATCAACGAGAAAGGATGACAATAAATGAATGCTAGAGAAGAGGTCAACGAGAAAGGATTACAATAAATGAATGCTAGAGAAGAGATCAACGAGAAAGGATGACAATAAATGAATGCTAGAGAAGAGATCAACGAGAAAGGATGACAATAAATGAATGCTAGAGAAGAGATCAACGAGAAAGGATGACAATAAATGAATGCTAGAGAAGAGATCAACGAGAAAGGATGACAATAAATGAATGCTAGAGAAGAGATAAACCAGAAAGGATGACAATAAATGAATGCTAGAGAAGAGATAAACCAGAAAGGATGACAATAAATGAATGCTAGAGAAGAGATAAACCAGAAAGGATGACAATAAATGAATGCTAGAGAAGAGATAAACCAGAAAGGATGACAATAAATGAATGCTAGAGAAGAGATCAACGAGAAAGGATGACAATAAATGAATGCTAGAGAAGAGATCAACGAGAAAGGATGACAATAAATGAATGCTAGAGAAGAGATCAACGAGAAAGGATGACAATAAATGAATGCTAGAGAAGAGATCAACGAGAAAGGATGACAATAAATGAATGCTAGAGAAGAGATCAACGAGAAAGGATGACAATAAATGAATGCTAGAGAAGAGATAAACCAGAAAGGATGACAATAAATGAATGCTAGAGAAGAGATCAACGAGAAAGGATGACAATAAATGAATGCTAGAGAAGAGATCAACGAGAAAGGATGACAATAAACGAATGCTAGAGAAGAGATCAACGAGAAAGGATGACAATAAATGAATGCTAGAGAAGAGATCAACGAGAAAGGATGACAATAAATGAATGCTAGAGAAGAGATCAACGAGAAAGGATGACAATAAATGAATGCTAGAGAAGAGATAAACCAGAAAGGATGACAATAAATGAATGCTAGAGAAGAGATCAACGAGAAAGGATGACAATAAATGAATGCTAGAGAAGAGATCAACGAGAAAGGATGACAATAAATGAATGCTAGAGAAGAGATAAACCGGAAAGGATGACAATAAATGAATGCTAGAGAAGAGATCAACGAGAAAGGATGACAATAAATGAATGCTAGAGAAGAGATCAACGAGAAAGGATGACAATAAATGAATGCTAGAGAAGAGATAAACCAGAAAGGATGACAATAAATGAATGCTAGAGAAGAGATCAACGAGAAAGGATGACAATAAATGAATGCTAGAGAAGAGATCAACGAGAAAGGATGACAATAAATGAATGCTAGAGAAGAGATCAACGAGAAAGGATGACAATAAATGAATGCTAGAGAAGAGATCAACGAGAAAGGATGACAATAAATGAATGCTAGAGAAGAGATCAACGAGAAAGGATGACAATAAATGAATGCTAGAGAAGAGATCAACGAGAAAGGATGACAATAAATGAATGCTAGAGAAGAGATCAACGAGAAAGGATGACAATAAACGAATGCTAGAGAAGAGATCAACGAGAAATGATGAAAATAAATAAATGCGAGAGAAGAAATCAACCAAAAGGAAAGACAATAAATGAATGCTAGAGAAGAGATAAACGAGAACGGATGACAATAAATGAATGCTAGAAAAGAGATCAACGAGAAAGGATGACAATAAATGAATGATAGAGAAGAGATCAACGAGAAAGGATGACAATAAATGAATGATAGAGAAGAGATCAACGAGAAAGGATGACAATAAACGAATGCTAGAGAAGAGATCAACGAGAAAGGATGACAATAAACGAATGCTAGAGAAGAGATCAACGAGAAAGGATGACAATAAACGAATGCTAGAGAAGAGATCAACGAGAAAGGATGACAATAAACGAATGCTAGAGAAGAGATCAACGAGAAAGGATGACAATAAACGAATGCTAGAGAAGAGATCAACGAGAAATGATGACAAATGAATGCTAGAGAAGAGATCAACGAGAAATGATGACAATGAATGCTAGAGAAGAGATCAACGAGAAATGATGACAAATGAATGCTAGAGAAGAGATCAACGAGAAAGGATGACAATAAATGAATGCTAGAGAAGAGATCAATAAGAAAGACAAAAAATGAATGCGAAACAAGAGATCGACGAGATAGAAATACAATAAATAAATGCGAATAAAAAAAGAGCAACGAGATGGCAAGACAATAAATGAATGCGAGGGAAGAAATCAACAAAAAGGAAAGACAATAAATGAATGCGAGGGAAGAAATCAACAAAAAGGAAAGACAATAAATGAATGCGAGGGAAGAGATTATGGAGAAGAAAAAAAAAACAATATATGCGACAGAATTGATCAATGAGAAAGAAAGGCAATAAATGAAGTTGAGAGAATAGATCAAATGGAAGGAAATACAATAGATGAATGCGGGAGAGGAGATCAATGAGAAGGGAAGTAAAAAAAAGAAAAACGATTAATTAAAAGGAAGTGAGTGTGAGAAAGGATATCAACGAGAAGAAAAGTGCAAGAAAAGATCAATAAGGAATGAAAATAAACGAGTGAGTGATATCAACCAGAATTTAGGTGAAAATACGTGAAACACAGGTGGACGCAAGGAAAAAGCTATAATATATTTTTGAGTGAGAATACATTTGAAAGAAAAGAAGAAAAACAAGAGGAGAAAGAGACAGAAAAAACAGAGAGAAAGAATAAGAAAAAGAGAAAGTGGAATAGAAAAAAGACAGATAAGAAATATGAAAAACAGAATGAGGGAGAAAGGAAAAAGAGAGAGGGGGAAAAGGAAAAAGAGAGAGATGGGAAATGGATAAAGAGGGAGGGAGGAAAAGAAAACAGAAAAAGAGAGAAAAAAGAGGGGGGAAAAATAGAGAGAGAAAGGGAAAAGTACGAGGAGGAGGAAAAAGAGATAGGGGAAAAGGAAAAAAGAGAGGGAAAAGGAAAAAAGAGAGGAAAAATGAAAAAAGAGAGGGAAAATGAAAAATGAAAAAAGAGAGGGAAAATGAAAAAAGAGAGAGGGAGAAAGGAAAAAGAGAGAGGGAGAAAGGAAAAAGAGAGAGGGAGAAAGGAAAAAGAGAGAGGGAGAAAGGAAAAAGAGAGAGGGAGAAAGGAAAGAGGGGAAGGAAGAGAGAGAAGGGAAAAGGAAAAGAGAGAGGGGGTAAGAAAAAGAAAAAGAGGGAGAAGAAAGAGAGACGGGGGAAGTAAACGGGGGAGTGGATAGGGAAAAGAGAGAGTGAGAAGGAAGAGAGAGAAGGAAAGGCAAAGAGAGAAGGGATAAGGAAAGGAGAAGGAAAGAGAGAGAAAAGTAGAAGAAAGAAAGAGAAGGTAAAAGAGAGAAAGGAAGAAAGAAAAGAGGGGAAGGGATAAGGTAAAAGGAGGGGGAGTAGATAAGGGGGAGAGGAGTAAGTAAAACAGATGAGGAGAAGGTAAAAGAGAAAGGGAAAAGGCAAAAAAGAGAGTGAGAGAAGGCAAAAAAGAGAGTGAGAGAAGGCAAAAAAGAGAGTGAGAAAGAGAGAGGGGAAGTAAAAAAGAGAGAGGGGAAAGTAAAAAAGAGAGAGGGGAAAGTAAAAAAGAGAGAGGGGAAAGTAAAAAAGAGAGAGGGGAAAGTAAAAAAGAGAGAGGGGGAAGTAAAAAAGAGAGAGGGGGAAGTAAAAGAGAGAGAGGGGGAAGTAAAAGAGAGAGGGGGAAGTAAAAAAGAGAGAGGGGGAAGTAAAAAAGAGAGGGAGAAGGTAAAAAAGAGAGAGGAAGAAGGTAAGAGAGAGGAAGAAGGTAAGAGAGAGGAAGAAGGTAAGAGAGAGGAAGAAGGTAAGAGAGAGGAAAAAGGTAAGAGAGAGGAAGAAGGTAAGAGAGAGGGGGAGAAGGTAAGAGAGAGGGGGAGAAGGTAAAAAAGAGAGCGAGAAGGTAAAAAAAAGAAAGAAAGAGAAGGCAAAAAAGAGAGAAGGAAAAAAAAGAGAGAGAGAAGGTAAAAGAGAGAGAGAGAGTGACGGTAAAAGTGAGAGAGGGAGAAGGTAAAAAGAGAGACGGAGAGAGAGGGAGAAGGTAAAAAAGAGAGAGATAGGGAGAAGGTAAAAAGAGAGAGAGGGGGAGAAGGTAAAGAGAGAGAGAGAGAGAGAGAGAGAGAGAAGGTAAAAAAGAGAGAGAGGGAGAAGGTAAAAAGAGAGAGAGAGGGAGAAAGTAAAAAAAGAGAGAGGGAGAAAGTAAAAAAAGAGAGAGAGGGAGAAGGTAAAAAAGAGAGAGAGGGAGAAGGTAAAAAAGAGAGAGAGGCAGAAGGTAAAAAAAGAGAGAAAGGGAGACGGTAAAAGTGAGAGAGGGAGAAGGTAAAAAGAGAGACGGAGAAGGTAAAAGAGAGAGAGAGAGGGAGAAGGTAAAAAAGAGAGAGAGGGAGAAGGTAAAAAAGAGAGAGAGGGAGAAGGTAAAAAAGAGAGAGACAGAGAAGGTAAAAAAGAGAGAGAGAGAGGGAGAAGGTAAAAAAGAGAGAGGGGGAGAAGGTAAAAAAGAGAGAGAGGGGGAGAAGGTAAAAAAGAGAGAGGGAGCAAGTAAAAAAAAAAGAGAGAGGGAGATAGGGAGAAAGAAAAAAAGAAGAGATGAGAGAGAGAAACCACCACCAACAACAAAAGATAATAACGGAATAAAAATATACTTGTGAGAGAGAATACATTTGAAAGAAAAGAAGAAAAACGTGAGGGGACAGAGAGACAGAAAAAAAAACAGAGAAGTAGGAAAAAGAGAAAGAGAGGGAATACAAAAAAGGCAGATAAGGAATATGAAAAATATAACAAAAAAACAAAGAAAAAAAAACAAAAAAAGAATAAAAGAGAAATTAGATCAGCCAAAAAAATGGTAAAGAGAGAAACCATAGTTGATAAAGAAAGGGGGGGGGGGAGGAAATACAAAAGAAAGACAGAGGGAAAGTTAAAGAAAGAAAAGAAAGAATGTAAAAATTGGGGAAACCATAAGAGATTTGAGGGGGCGTCTCTCTGAGGAAAGGGTTGTCCACGAACATTTTTTTTTTTAAGAATTTATTTATAAAAAAAATAAATAAAATTCTTTTTAAATTTTTACAGCCTAGTATCCCTTTTCCGGTGGCAGCCTCAACTTGTGATGCACCTCCCCCTCCTCCCCCACCGCCTCCTGCACCTAAGTGCATTACTGCATAATACATTCAATCCTTTGTGACTGTCGCCTTTTCATGTAAACTGGGTATCAGTCCCAAGGCTGCAACAATGTAAAGTGCAAAAGTGCAACAACCGCTTAGAAAAAACGTGCCCCCATACTCCAACCTCTACTCCAAATGTCTACAACTACCATTCACAGCCAGTCTCGAAATCGACTCTTCCCTTTTTCGATAGGTTTTTATCCTACTTGGTCTCAGGTAAAATATTCAGTGGTATAACACTATAACACTGATGACAACAAACCATAACAAAAAAATCCCAAGAATAAAACAGAAAATTTGAATTTTTATATATATATATATATATACACGCACACAGACGCACACACACACACTAAAGATTTTTTGTAAATAAAGTTCAAATCATAAGCTGGGGATCTTTTAAGTAAATAAACTCCACTGAGAGAATGTGGTATCATGGTGATAGTGTCCAGTTTAGGGCTGAAAGAAAGTTTCAATAAAAATGGCAATAGTAAAGTAGTTAGATGACCCTCAACTCCCACTTCCCCTTACTGGCCCAGGTGCCTTAGTATCTTGGATTCCAAATGAGGTTCTGGTAGTAGATAATACCAGAGCCGGAGCCAAGCACTATATATATATATATATATATATATATATATATATATATACCAAGTTAAAGTTATTCAGGAGATAAAACCCATGAATTAAAATAAAATTAAAAATGAGGTTATTAAGAGTGCTCAATAAAAAGAGCAATCTATTTTTTATTTAGAAGAACCAGATGCTTTGAATAGCAGATAAACTTTATTTCTGTCGCCTGACGAAGAACTTTTGGTTTTTTAATAAACCAATTGCTCCGAAACATTAGCATGTTCAGTGTAGTGACTATGTAATATTTGTCTCTCTCTCTCTATATATATATATTTTATATATGTTTAGACCCATAATTGGCGGAGGAGTTTGGTAGAGCCTGCATAGGTCAACCCTTTTAACATTGACCTCTTGCCAGTCAGATTTTCGCCCCCCAAAAAAAGCTTTCTGCATGTCTGAATACCTTTTATGTAGAATTTCAAATATTTAGACCAAAAATTGGCTGAGTAATATGGTAGAGACCGCAGAGGTCAAATTTTTTTTTTTTAACTTTGACTCCTTAACATTTATTGTTTTGGGCTCAAATCAAATGAAAAAGTTTGATCCATGTCCAAGTAATCTACATCTAAGATTTCAAGTGTTTAGACCCACAATTGGCGGAGGAGTTTGATAGAGTTTTCAAAGGTTGAACTTTGATCCCTTGACAGCCAAATTTCAGGCTGAAAACCGATTAAAAAGATTTTCCCAAATCTCAATACCCCTTATGTCAAATCTCGGGTCTGTAGACTGAAAATTTGTAAAGTAGTTTGGTAGGGAAATGTACACACACACAATTTCACTTTTATAGCTATATATATATATATATATATATATATATATATATATATATACTAACAAAAGTACCCGTCGTAGACTGGGTTCAAAAGCAGCCTACAGAAAATGGACTGATTTATTAAATTATAATAGGTTATAAAAAGGAAGGATTGTAAAGAGATAGCTTCGAATTTGGGGGGTATCAAAACCAAAGCAAAATATGATGAAAGTAAAAATAAAATAGATAAGCCCCATAATTTATTATACCATACCTGTTCACACTGAAACACTTATCACAATATTCTGTGGATCTATATTAAAAAACCTTGTTAAACTTGTGACATATTTCCATTCTATGGAGGTCAGGCGCGAACGAACACCCCATAATTTTATTATACCATATTTCTTCAAACTGAAATATAATTATCAAAGTATACTTACGCAGATAGATATGAAAAGTCTTCATTAAAGTTTGTGCCTATTTCCATGGAGGCCAGGCGCGAACGCAGACCCCACAATTTTATTACACCATCCCTATTCAAGTTAAAACATATTTATCAAAGTATTCTTGTACATCTATATCAAAAACACTTGTAAACGTTTTTTTTTTAATTTTTTTTTTTTTTTTCATACTTTGTGGACCAGGCGCGAACGCAGACCCCACAATTTTAATGAACCACCGTTCTGCCAGATCAAACATACCCATTCCTGTGTCTCGATACATCTTCTATCATTATATGTAATCAGTTTTTTAAAATAGTCAACCATATAGGAGCCTATTCATGACCACACATAAACACACAGACATTCAGCTTTATATATATACACTTAGGGGATTAGAACAAGAGTCTAAAGAACAGAGTATTTTCTTTTATTTTAATTATATATATATATATATATATATATATATATATATATATATATATATATATATAAACGGCTATATGTCTGTCTGTCTATCTCTTCCGAAACTAAAAATCGGAGAGCAGCGCTAGGGGCCTCAAATGATAAGATGTTTTACGGGTTGTTCTTTAATGGGTCTTTAGCTGTTTAAAATTGTTTTTAAGGTGTCAAAAAGGGGTCAAAAATGAAAAATCGTTAAACCTTTTGTACATTCAACCTAGTTTATTTTTAATCGGTTTATATGCATGTCCCGTTGGTACAGTGGTAACGTCACCAGCTTTGAATGCTACAGTTTCGATTCTAGCTGATGGCACCTAAATACTTCTTTTTTTTTACTTTTGAAATCACCACTCAATATATACAAAATCTGGACAAATTAAAATATCATATTTAAGCATATTTTACGACCAGGCAAAGCCAGGCGTCTCTTCCTTCTCCCACTAGTAATGTATAATGAAGCTGTAGCCATGTAGAATACGAGAGTAGTGAAGAAATTTGACATGTGAACAAAAACAGACAATCGAACGAAGGTCTTGTAGATTTTATAAATCTTTATATACCGTATATTTTGGCATATAAGACGACCCTTAAAGTTAAAAAATCATTTTTAAAAACCAGCATTTCATAAAATACCGGGTGTTGCAATCTCTAGCCTAAGATAAAAAAAAAAAAAAAAGAAAAACATGGTTTTGTGATTTAGCAGTCGTCTTATACAACCGATATATGATAAATTTATTAAAATTTGCTCCTCATCTTATCCAACGGCCGCTTTATACGCCGAAATATACAATATCTTTTTTTTTTAAATCAATCACATATATTAAACAGTAAATACAGATTTACTGTTTAATATGACCAGGATTGTAAATGTCTTTGATATTTCGAGAATAAAATCTCTTTTTTAAAAAGAAAATAGAAGTGGTGGCATTTCCTTTTTTTTTTTATTTTACAGAATTCTTTTGGTTTCTGAATTTTTGAGATGAGGATAAGTTATTCATATTATTAGGATTCTTCTGACTACTGTTCTCATCTTGAGTGCCATTTTCACAACATTTTGGTCAATGTAACTTCCAACCTTCTTCAAGTGTAGCGTCTCAAACTCTGGAATGTTTCTGTCGAACTCGGGAATTTCTAACGGAAGCCTTTATTTACTTCATGGGGTAGCATGCTCTCATTCCATCAGCCATGACTGGATAAAGATCCTAAGTAATTCGCAAGAACCTAGAGTACTTGGAAAAATCAACTGCAAAAATGATATTCTTCTGAAGGTTCAATTCTCGGTGTAGACGACCAAAAAATACAATTTCAAATTACTTAGGATCTCTATCCAGTCGTGGCTGAGAAAAGAGAGAAGCAAAGAGGAAAGGGAATAGAGAAAGAAAGGGGAAAGAGAAAAGAAAAAGAAAGGGGAAAGAGAAAAAAAGAGGAAAGGGGAAAGAGAAAAAAAGAGGAAAGGGGAAAGAGAAAAAAAGAGGAAAGGGGAAAGAGAAAAAAAGAGGAAAGGGGAAAGAGAAAAAAAGAGGAAAGGGGAAAGAGAAAAAAAGAGGAAAGGGGAAAGAGAAAAAAAGAGGAAAGGGGAAAGAGAAAAAAAGAGGAAAGGGGAAAGAGAAAAAAAGAGGAAAGGGGAAAGAGAAAAAAAGAGGAAAGGGGAAAGAGAAAAAAAGAGGAAAGGGGAAAGAGAAAAAAAGAGGAAAGGGGAAAGAGAAAAAAAGAGGAAAGGGGAAAGAGAAAAAAAGAGGAAAGGGGAAAGAGAAAAAAAGAGGAAAGGGGAAAGAGAAAAAAAGAGGAAAGGGGAAAGAGAAAAAAAGAGGAAAGGGAATAGAGAAAGAAAGAGGAAAGGGAATAGAGAAAGAAAGAGGAAAGAGAAAAGAAAAAGAAAGGGGAAAGAGAAAAGAAAAAGAAAGGGGAAAGAGAAAAGAAAAAGAAAGGGGAAAGAGAAAAGAAAAAGAAAGGGGAAAGAGAAAAGAAAAAGAAAGGGGAAAGAGAAAAGAAAAAGAAAGGGGAAAGAGAAAAAAAGAGGAAAGGGGAAAGAGAAAAAAAGAGGAAAGGGGAAAGAGAAAAAAAGAGGAAAGGGGAAAGAGAAAAAAAGAGGAAAGGGGAAAGAGAAAAAAAGAGGAAAGGGGAAAGAGAAAAAAAAACGAAAGGGGAAAGAGAAAAAAGAGGAAAGGGGAAAGAGAAAAAAGAGGAAAGAGAAAAAAAGAGGAAAGGGGAAAGAGAAAAAAGAGGAAAGGGGAAAAAAGAAAGAGGAAAGGGAAAAAAGAAAGAGGAAAGGGAAAAGAGAAAGAAAAGGGAAAAAGAGGAAAGAAAAGAGAGAGAGAGAAGAAAGAAAAGAAAGGGCGGACTAAGGAAAGAGATAAAGGGAAAAAGAAATAGAAAGTGAAGCCGGATGGAAAGAGAAGAAGAGGAGAAAAGAAAAAATATAAAATGGAGTAAAGATGGAAGGGGAAAAGAAAGAAAGAAAAGGAGGGAAAGATAAGATAGAGAAGGAAAGAGAGAAAGAAAAAGGAAAGAGAAAAACAAACGAGCATGGAAGGAAGAAGGAAATAGAAATGGCAGAAAAGGGAGGTAATAGAGGAAGTGGAGGCTAAGTAGAAAACTGTTGTAATTGCTGACATTTCATTACTTAACCTTTCCTTATTTTAACCTATTCAAACAATTTATAAGTTTGGCATAGTTGCACAAATTAACAAGCTGAGCATGCAGGATCCTCCTCTACAAGTGAAAAACTTACTTTCACCACCACAAATGTTTGTGCAAAATTTCAAAAAAGCCAAGGCATGGTCAATGAGAAAAGTGCGGACAAACGATTTGGAGCAATTTTACCCCTATAATGCCCCTTAGGGGGCCAACTAGTTATCCCAGAAAATCCGTTTTGGCAAAAAAAAAAAAAAAAAAAATTACTTTCCCCATGACTAATGTTTGTACAACTTTTTTTTAAAATCCAAGGTGTGGTCATTGAGAAAAGTGCAAACAACCCCCCCCCGCTTGTCTTGTGGAGGGGGGGGGGGGGCAAAAACGTGCCAGATAAGACCTGTTATAGTCTAAGAAAAGTATCCTAATACGAAATCTGAACTTTATTTTTCTAGATGTGTTTTACCTTTCAGTATAGATCTAAAATAGTTTGTTCGAAATAAATGAATATAGAGAAAAGGATGGCAAATACATACAATGCTTTGACTAAAAAACAATTAATCCGTGGCGCAGTTGATAGAGACGTTGAATCTCTACGGTTCCAGATGATGATTGTCTGAAGATAGCGGTTTCAATCCTACCCAAAGCCGGCCAGAGGCTTACTTGGCCAAAAACGTGGTGAGACGACAACAACTATGGATGGCAGTGATTGCTGAGAATGCAGTTAGGAGATTCGGAGTTCCTATCCCGTCGTGGTTTATCACCTGAAGAAGGCCAGAGAAATAGTTGGCCGAAACGTCATGAAACAACAACTAATAAAGATGAGAATAATAATGCGCAATAAATAAATAAATTAATATAAATAATACTCATCTCAATAATGAATTCCAATTAAAATGAAAAAATAATATAGAAAAAGTTAACATACAGCATAATCACATTGACACACCAGTTCCCATCAGATCACTGAAGTTAAGTAATGTTGAGCCTGGTCATTACTATAATGGGTGACCAATTTGGGATTTCCAGGCGCTAGGTGGACGTTGACACCTCCCTGCAAGAGTTGCAAAAATCTAACGTCGTCATCTCCACTGACATGCAACTGGAGACCGCTTGTGAATTTCATACTCTCATGAATCTTCCTCCTTTGGAGGAAGCCAGTTAAACCCGAATAAAGTTAGTGCTGAATGAAAAAGTTCAGATAATTAGTATGTTATTCAGTTGACTAACAGAAAATATCAAATTGGAAAGGAAATGCTAATAATGTCCTAACATTTGTTTCTAATGTTATTCTTACGTACTTTATATTTTGAATAATGAGTTCTACAAAAGGTTCAGGATATGGATGAGGACACTGGATCAAATGTGCTGATTCCAAATTCACAGTTTAATTTGATAATGACAAAGTTGTGTTTCTGTCTGTCTGTTCACAATTTGATTAATATATACAAAAGGTACACTCACTAATTTTCATACTAAAAACGGACTTTTATACATTTATTCCGGCATGATTTCTAAACATACTATTTATTCAAAGGAAATCTACATTAAAGAAGTTACTTCATCTATTTTAATAATTATCTTTATATTATAAATAGTTATTAGTAATAGAATTGTTGTAATTGCTCTGTTTAAGAATATTTTTTAAAGTTGTTTCATTGAATTAATTTTTAATGGAATTTATTTTTTATTATTATTAGCCGACATCAGTTGCGTTTAAAAACAGAAGTAAGCTTTATTTAAGCTACGAGTTATTTCCCCATTTAATTTTTATATATAGAGACGGATGTGTTTTATGCTTCCATAAATCCAACATGTAGCCCACTTTGGCGGTAAATCATAACCGGATTAAGAATTAATAGTACCATACTTTGGGGTAATTGCGCCAACTAGCTAAGAGTGCTCTTTTGACAACCACGCATATAAAGAGCACTTTTTTTAGTTGGCGCAATTACTGCAAAGTACGGCATGTGACTAAACCCTCCATCTGCAATGTTTTCACTTGGCAATGCAGAGTATATTAGTCCTCACGCAAAAGAGCAGGACACAAAATGTTTTAAATAATAATACAATAACAATACTAGATTAGATGGAAGAATCCAACAACATGTACCCAGTAAAATTAGGAATGGAACCTACCGGGCAACGAACGTTGTTACTAACACATACGGGTCTTCAATTACTGATCATTTACTTAAAAACCCGTCTTGTGCAGTGGACTTTAGTATGGACTCTTTTTCTATTCTGAGTCATGCTCATTCATTATATCACCTTAAGATCTTGGAGACTATTCACGTTCGACTTAAAAAACCTTCCTTTTGCAAGCAAAAATCTCTAGGGTATTCGACCATAATGCTGTTTTATTTTAATCGTTTTCCCACTTTTTTTTTTCTCTCCGTAAACTGAATAAAACGCAATTCTAATCGCTTTTTCATTCTTTGTTTTAAAAATTCCCTCGATACAGCTTTGAGAAGCGAGGGTCGAAACCGGTCAGCTGGCTCCCCATTTCTCTTTCTTTCCTCTCCTGTTCTCCCTTTTTTTCCTCCTTTTTGGAGAGAAGAGTAAAGGAATATATATATATATATATATATATTTATATATATAAAAATTTATTTTTAATCATGAATCATAAAAGTCTTCCCTTCCTAATTGCAATATATATATATATATATATATATATATATATATATGTGTGTGTTTATATATATATATATATATATATATTTACACATATAAACACACACACACACATATATATATATACCTACATATACATACACACACACACATATATATATATATATATATATATATATATATATATATATATACATACATGTACACACATGTTATATTTCTCTTTGTCTGTCCATTCTACTTTTTCTCAGAAACTACTGGCATAAAGCACTCATTCTAAGTAAACGGGCTATAACTTTTGCCCGTTTTTAACAGACTAAAAACTCTTGTTTAACTATAATATTTTTAAATATTAATAATTGTATTTAAACTCATACATATACATGTTTTTAACTTACATTCTATTTAGTGTAGTAGATGATAATTACTGCCAATTGGGAGATTACAACCCAGTCACAAAGTTACCCTTTATGTAGTACTAGCCTGGAATTGCCCGGCGTTGCCCGAGTGTTTGGAGGTTTGTGTTGAGCAAAAAAAAAAAAAAAAAAGTGGTAATAGGCAGGCAGGCTCGAATCCGTGAGAATGTAGTTAGGAGATTCGAAGTTTCTATCCTGTTGCAGTTACCATCTGACGAAGGCCAGAGGAATAGTTGGCTAAAACGTTGTGAAACAATACTTAAGGAAAGACGAGGATAATAGTCCGCAATAAATTAATATATAATACTCATCTCAATAATGAATTCCAATGGAATAAAAAGTAAATACCTGTTTATTTTTGCTTCATACCTATTTTATTTTAGAATTGAAATTGAGTCAACGGGGGAGGGGGGGAGACTATCTTGATTCAGAAGATATATATAATTCACACTCATAAGTTGTTATTCATTTTTTAATGTAGTACGTCTTACACGTGTTTCATCGAATAGTGGAAGACCACTAAACAGCTCCTCAGAGCGAAATGTATGTTCCTAAAAAAAAAAAAAACTGTTGGAAAATTTTATATGGAATGAAAAAGGATTTAGAATAGAAAAATGTAGATAAAATGAAATGGAGATATGTAAAGTCTACAAAAACAAATTCAAATTAAAAAAAAAAAACACTTATTGTGGCGTTTATAGGCACCCATCGCCAAAAGTAATTGAATGCAAAACACACTTGTGGAAACCGTCTTACATCTTTCTCTCTCTCTCTCTCTCTATATATATATATATATATATATATAATAGAAAAGCCTATCTTCCAAATTTCAAGATGTCAATATTACTGTTTATTTATTTAAGTATGTTGAAATGTTCAATAGAAAGAAATAAACGGTAAGATGGACAACATTTTGAAATTTGGAATATAGACTTTTGTCATTTATTTGTATATGCTCTGTAGTTACATCAAGCTTCATAAATAAAAGGAGAAATATAATTGAATAAGTATATATATATATATATATACACTTTATATATATATATATATATATATATATATATATATAAAGTGTGCCCTCGGTTGGACAAACAAAAACGTGTCTTATTGTTAATATATATATATATATATATATAGGGGGTTTAAAAAATGGGCGGGGGGGGGGGGCTTATCATCTTCGTGGGTTAAAAATAAAATAAAAATCCATGTGGAGAAGTTTCCGATAATGAAAGAAAGAAAATATTTGCTGATGTATTTTTTTAATGTGATTTTTGTCTCTATATTTTGTGGTTTGTATTTTTTCTATAAATATTCGCCTTATTATACCATTAAGACTTGCCTTAATTATTGACCATCCCTTTTCATTTTCAATGTGAATGGATTCAACTGAATGCCACACGCGCGCATGCGCACAGCAGAAAAAGGAAGGAGAGGGAGAAAAAAAAAGCAGTTGTAGAAAGATGAGGAAAACAGAGGGGAAATAAAAGGAGAGAGACAGTGCAAGGGGAGAAAATACGGAAGGAGAGAGAAAAAGCTAAAAGATAGAAAACAAGCAAGAGAGACAGACAAGTGGAGATAAAAGAGAGAACGAGAGAGAGGATGTGAGTGAAGTGAAAAAGACTGAGTGGGAGCGAGAGAAAGGGTGGAAACGAGAGAGTGAGTGGGGAAGAGAATGAAAGTGGAATTAAAAAGCATGAGAGAAAGACAGAGTAAAAGAGATAAAGATAAAGAGAAAAAGGCATAGAGAAACATAGACAGTGTGGGGGAGAAAGATACAGACAGGAAAGCATGAGAGACACAAGGACAGTAGAAGAGTGAAGGACAAAGAAGGCAAAAGAAAGGGATAAACAAAGACAGAGAGAGGGAGAAAGAAAGCGGGAGAAAGACAAAGACTGTGAGAGAAAGAAAGAGACAGGACAGCGGAACACAAAGAGCGGACAAGAGAGAGAGAGAGAGAGAGAGAATAAGATAACAGGTGAGAGAGAGGGGCAAAGAGAGCACGTGAGAGAGGGGTAAAGAGAGTGGGCGACACAAAAAGAAAGAAACAAGAAGAGCAGGTAAGAGAATGACAGACAGCAGGCAAGAGAGAAACAAAAAGAGCAAGAGAGGAATAAAAACAGAGAGAGAGAAGGAGAGAGAGAGACAAAGACAGAAATAGAAAAACAGAGACAAAGACAGCAGGAGAGACAGAAACAAAGACAACAGGAGAGACAGAAACAAAGACAACAGGAGAGACAGAAACAAAGACAACAGGAGAGACAGAAAAAAAGACAACAGGAAAGACAGAAAAAAAGACAACAGGAAAGACAGAAAAAAAGACAACAGGAAAGACAGAAACAAAGACAACAGGAGAGACAGAAACAAAGACAACAGGAGAGACAGAAACAAAGACAACAGGAGAGACAGAAACAAAGACAACAGGAAAGACAGAAACAAAGACAACAGGAAAGACAGAAACAAAGACAACAGGAGAGACAGAAACAAAGACAACAGGAGAGACAGAAACAAAGACAACAGGAGAGACAGAAACAAAGACAACAGGAGAGACAGAAACAAAGACAACAGGAGAGACAGAAACAAAGACAACAGGAGAGACAGAAACAAAGACAACAGGAAAGACAGAAACAAAGACAACAGGAGAGACAGAAACAAAGACAACAGGAGAGACAGAAACAAAGACAACAGGAGCGACAGAAACAAAGACAACAGGAGCGACAGAAACAAAGACAACAGGACAGACAGAAACAAAGACAGCAGTAGAGACAGAAACAAAGACAACAGGAGAGACAGAAACAAAGACAACAGGAGAGACAGAAACAAAGACAACAGGAAAGACAGAAACAAAGACAACAGGAGAGACAGAAACAAAGACAACAGGAGAGACAGAAACAAAGACAACAGGAGAGACAGAAACAAAGACAACAGGAAAGACAGAAACAAAGACAACAGGAAAGACAGAAACAAAGACAACAGGAAAGACAGAAACAAAGACAACAGGAAAGACAGAAACAAAGACAACAGGAGAGACAGAAACAAAGACAACAGGAGAGACAGAAACAAAGACAACAGGAAAGACAGAAACAAAGACAACAGGAGAGACAGAAACAAAGACAACAAGAGAGACAGAAACAAAGACAACAGGAAAGACAGAAACAAAGACAACAGGAAAGACAGAAACAAAGACAACAGGAAAGACAGAAACAAAGACAACAGGAGAGACAGAAACAAAGACAACAGGAGAGACAGAAAAAAAGACAACAGGAGAGACAGAAACAAAGACAACAGGAGAGACAGAAACAAAGACAGCAGTAGAGACAGAAACAAAGACAACAGGAGAGACAGAAAAAAAGACAACAGGAAAGACAGAAAAAAAGACAACAGGAGAGACAGAAACAAAGACAACAGGAGAGACAGAAACAAAGACAACAGGAGAGACAGAAACAAAGACAACAGGAAAGACAGAAACAAAGACAACAGGAAAGACAGAAACAAAGACAACAGGAAAGACAGAAACAAAGACAACAGGAAAGACAGAAACAAAGACAACAGGAGAGACAGAAACAAAGACAACAGGAGAGACAGAAACAAAGACAACAGGAGAGACAGAAACAAAGACAACAGGAGAGACAGAAACAAAGACAACAGGAAAGACAGAAACAAAGACAACAGGAAAGACAGAAAAAAAGACAACAGGAGAGACAGAAACAAAGACAACAGGAGAGACAGAAACAAAGACAACAGGAGCGACAGAAACAAAGACAACAGGAAAGACAGAAACAAAGACAACAGGAAAGACAGAAACAAAGACAACAGGAAAGACAGAAACAAAGACAACAGGAGAGACAGAAACAAAGACAACAGGAAAGACAGAAACAAAGACAGCAGTAGAGACAGAAACAAAGACAACAGGAGAGACAGAAACAAAGACAACAGGAGAGACAGAAACAAAGACAACAGGAGAGACAGAAACAAAGACAACAGGAAAGACAGAAACAAAGACAACAGGAAAGACAGAAACAAAGACAACAGGAGAGACAGAAACAAAGACAACAGGAAAGACAGAAACAAAGACAGCAGTAGAGACAGAAACAAAGACAACAGGAGAGACAGAACCAAAGACAACAGGAGAGACAGAAACAAAGACAACAGGAGAGACAGAAACAAAGACAACAGGAGAGACAGAAACAAAGACAACAGGAGAGACAGAAACAAAGACAACAGGAGAGACAGAAACAAAGACAACAGGAGAGACAGAAACAAAGACAACAGGAGAGACAGAAACAAAGACAACAGGAGAGACAGAAACAAAGACAACAGGAGAGACAGAAACAAAGACAACAGGAGAGACAGAAACAAAGACAACAGGAGAGACAGAAACAAAGACAACAGGAGAGACAGAAAAATAAGACAACAGGAGAGACAGAAACAAAGACAACAGGAAAGACAGAAACAAAGACAACAGGAGAGACAGAAACAAAGACAACAGGAGAGACAGAAACAAAGACAACAGGAAAGACAGAAACAAAGACAACAGGAAAGACAGAAACAAAGACAACAGGAGAGACAGAAACAAAGACAACAGGAGAGACAGAAACAAAGACAACAGGAGAGACAGAAACAAAGACAACAGGAGAGACAGAAACAAAGACAACAGGAGAGACAGAAACAAAGACAACAGGAGAGACAGAACCAAAGACAACAGGAGAGACAGAAACAAAGACAACAGGAAAGACAGAAACAAAGACAACAGGAAAGACAGAAACAAAGACAACAGGAGAGACAGAAACAAAGACAACAGGAGAGACAGAAACAAAGACAACAGGAGAGACAGAAACAAAGACAACAGGAGAGACAGAAACAAAGACAACAGGAGAGACAGAACCAAAGACAACAGGAGAGACAGAAACAAAGACAACAGGAAAGACAGAAACAAAGACAGCAGTAGAGACAGAAACAAAGACAACAGGAGAGACAGAAACAAAGACAACAGGAGAGACAGAAACAAAGACAACAGGAAAGACAGAAACAAAGACAACAGGAAAGACAGAAACAAAGACAACAGGAGAGACAGAAACAAAGACAACAGGAGAGACAGAAACAAAGACAACAGGAGAGACAGAAACAAAGACAACAGGAGAGACAGAAACAAAGACAACAGGAAAGACAGAAACAAAGACAACAGGAGAGACAGAAACAAAGACAACAGGAGAGACAGAAACAAAGACAACAGGAGAGACAGAAACAAAGACAACAGGAGAGACAGTAACAAAGACAACAGGAAAGACAGTAACAAAGACAACAGGAAAGACAGAAACAAAGACAACAGGAGAGACAGAAACAAAGACAACAGGAGAGACAGAAACAAAGACAACAGGAGAGACAGAAACAAAGACAACAGGAGAGACAGAAACAAAGACAACAGGAGAGACAGAAACAAAGACAACAGGAAAGACAGAAACAAAGACAACAGGAAAGACAGAAACAAAGACAACAGGAGAGACAGATACAAAGACAACAGGAAAGACAGAAACAAAGACAGCAGTAGAGACAGAAACAAAGACAACAGGAGAGACAGAAACAAAGACAACAGGAGAGACAGAAACAAAGACAACAGGAGAGACAGAAACAAAGACAACAGGAGAGACAGAAACAAAGACAACAGGAGAGACAGAAACAAAGACAACAGGAGAGACAGAAACAAAGACAACAGGAGAGACAGAAACAAAGACAACAGGAGAGACAGAAACAAAGACAACAGGAGAGACAGAAACAAAGACAACAGGAGAGACAGAAACAAAGACAACAGGAGAGACAGAAACAAAGACAACAGGAGAGACAGAAACAAAGACAACAGGAGAGACAGAAACAAAGACAACAGGAAAGACAGAAACAAAGACAACAGGAAAGACAGAAACAAAGACAGCAGGAGAGACAGAAACAAAGACAACAGGAGAGACAGAAACAAAGACAACAGGAGAGACAGAAACAAAGACAACAGGAGAGACAGAAACAAAGACAACAGGAGAGACAGAAACAAAGACAACAGGAGAGACAGAAACAAAGACAACAGGAGAGACAGAAACAAAGACAACAGGAGAGACAGAAACAAAGACAACAGGAGAGACAGAAACAAAGACAACAGGAGAGACAGAAACAAAGACAACAGGAGAGACAGAAACAAAGACAACAGGAGAGACAGAAACAAAGACAACAGGAGAGACAGAAACAAAGACAACAGGAGAGACAGAAACAAAGACAACAGGAGAGACAGAAACAAAGACAACAGGAAAGACAGAAACAAAGACAACAGGAGAGACAGAAACAAAGACAACAGGAGAGACAGAAACAAAGACAACAGGAGAGACAGAAACAAAGACATCAGGAGAGACAGAAACAAAGACAACAGGAGAGACAGAAACAAAGACAACAGGAGAGACAGAAACAAAGACAACAGGAGAGACAGAAACAAAGACAACAGGAGAGACAGAAACAAAGACAACAGGAGAGACAGAAACAAAGACAACAGGAGAGACAGAAACAAAGACAACAGGAGAGACAGAAACAAAGACAACAGGAAAGACAGAAACAAAAACAACAGGAGAGACAGAAAAAAAGACAACAGGAGAGACAGAAACAAAGACAGCAGGAGAGACAGAAAAAAAGACAACAGGAGAGACAGAAACAAAGACAGCAGGAGAGACAGAAACAAAGACAACAGGAAAGACAGAAACAAAGACAACAGGAGAGACAGAAACAAAGACAACAGGAGAGACAGAAACAAAGACAACAGGAGAGACAGAAACAAAGACAACAGGAGAGACAGAAACAAAGACAACAGGAGAGACAGAAACAAAGACAACAGGAGAGACAGAAACAAAGACAACAGGAGAGACAGAAACAAAGACAACAGGAGAGACAGAAACAAAGACAACAGGAGAGACAGAAACAAAGACAACAGGAGAGACAGAAACAAAGACAACAGGAGAGACAGAAACAAAGACAACAGGAGAGACAGAAACAAAGACAACAGGAGAGACAGAAACAAAGACAACAGGAGAGACAGAAACAAAGACAACAGGAAAGACAGAAACAAAGACAACAGGAGAGACAGAAACAAAGACAACAGGAGAGACAGAAACAAAGACAACAGGAGAGACAGAAACAAAGACAACAGGAGAGACAGAAACAAAGACAACAGGAGAGACAGAAACAAAGACAACAGGAGAGACAGAAACAAAGACAGCAGTAGAGACAGAAACAAAGACAACAGGAGAGACAGAAAAAAAGACAACAGGAAAGACAGAAAAAAAGACAACAGGAGAGACAGAAACAAAGACAACAGGAGAGACAGAAACAAAGACAACAGGAGAGACAGAAACAAAGACAACAGGAAAGACAGAAACAAAGACAACAGGAAAGACAGAAACAAAGACAACAGGAAAGACAGAAACAAAGACAACAGGAAAGACAGAAACAAAGACAACAGGAGAGACAGAAACAAAGACAACAGGAGAGACAGAAACAAAGACAACAGGAGAGACAGAAACAAAGACAACAGGAGAGACAGAAACAAAGACAACAGGAAAGACAGAAACAAAGACAACAGGAAAGACAGAAAAAAAGACAACAGGAGAGACAGAAACAAAGACAACAGGAGAGACAGAAACAAAGACAACAGGAGCGACAGAAACAAAGACAACAGGAAAGACAGAAACAAAGACAACAGGAAAGACAGAAACAAAGACAACAGGAAAGACAGAAACAAAGACAACAGGAGAGACAGAAACAAAGACAACAGGAAAGACAGAAACAAAGACAGCAGTAGAGACAGAAACAAAGACAACAGGAGAGACAGAAACAAAGACAACAGGAGAGACAGAAACAAAGACAACAGGAGAGACAGAAACAAAGACAACAGGAAAGACAGAAACAAAGACAACAGGAAAGACAGAAACAAAGACAACAGGAGAGACAGAAACAAAGACAACAGGAAAGACAGAAACAAAGACAGCAGTAGAGACAGAAACAAAGACAACAGGAGAGACAGAACCAAAGACAACAGGAGAGACAGAAACAAAGACAACAGGAGAGACAGAAACAAAGACAACAGGAGAGACAGAAACAAAGACAACAGGAGAGACAGAAACAAAGACAACAGGAGAGACAGAAACAAAGACAACAGGAGAGACAGAAACAAAGACAACAGGAGAGACAGAAACAAAGACAACAGGAGAGACAGAAACAAAGACAACAGGAGAGACAGAAACAAAGACAACAGGAGAGACAGAAACAAAGACAACAGGAGAGACAGAAACAAAGACAACAGGAGAGACAGAAAAATAAGACAACAGGAGAGACAGAAACAAAGACAACAGGAAAGACAGAAACAAAGACAACAGGAGAGACAGAAACAAAGACAACAGGAAAGACAGAAACAAAGACAACAGGAAAGACAGAAACAAAGACAACAGGAGAGACAGAAACAAAGACAACAGGAGAGACAGAAACAAAGACAACAGGAGAGACAGAAACAAAGACAACAGGAGAGACAGAAACAAAGACAACAGGAGAGACAGAAACAAAGACAACAGGAGAGACAGAACCAAAGACAACAGGAGAGACAGAAACAAAGACAACAGGAAAGACAGAAACAAAGACAACAGGAAAGACAGAAACAAAGACAACAGGAGAGACAGAAACAAAGACAACAGGAGAGACAGAAACAAAGACAACAGGAGAGACAGAAACAAAGACAACAGGAGAGACAGAAACAAAGACAACAGGAGAGACAGAACCAAAGACAACAGGAGAGACAGAAACAAAGACAACAGGAAAGACAGAAACAAAGACAGCAGTAGAGACAGAAACAAAGACAACAGGAGAGACAGAAACAAAGACAACAGGAGAGACAGAAACAAAGACAACAGGAAAGACAGAAACAAAGACAACAGGAAAGACAGAAACAAAGACAACAGGAGAGACAGAAACAAAGACAACAGGAGAGACAGAAACAAAGACAACAGGAGAGACAGAAACAAAGACAACAGGAGAGACAGAAACAAAGACAACAGGAAAGACAGAAACAAAGACAACAGGAGAGACAGAAACAAAGACAACAGGAGAGACAGAAACAAAGACAACAGGAGAGACAGAAACAAAGACAACAGGAGAGACAGAAACAAAGACAACAGGAGAGACAGTAACAAAGACAACAGGAAAGACAGTAACAAAGACAACAGGAAAGACAGTAACAAAGACAACAGGAAAGACAGAAACAAAGACAACAGGTGAGACAGAAACAAAGACAACAGGAGAGACAGAAACAAAGACAACAGGAGAGACAGAAACAAAGACAACAGGAGAGACAGAAACAAAGACAACAGGAGAGACAGAAACAAAGACAACAGGAAAGACAGAAACAAAGACAACAGGAAAGACAGAAACAAAGACAACAGGAGAGACAGATACAAAGACAACAGGAAAGACAGAAACAAAGACAGCAGTAGAGACAGAAACAAAGACAACAGGAGAGACAGAAACAAAGACAACAGGAGAGACAGAAACAAAGACAACAGGAGAGACAGAAACAAAGACAACAGGAGAGACAGAAACAAAGACAACAGGAGAGACAGAAACAAAGACAACAGGAGAGACAGAAACAAAGACAACAGGAGAGACAGAAACAAAGACAACAGGAGAGACAGAAACAAAGACAACAGGAGAGACAGAAACAAAGACAACAGGAGAGACAGAAACAAAGACAACAGGAGAGACAGAAACAAAGACAACAGGAGAGACAGAAACAAAGACAACAGGAGAGACAGAAACAAAGACAACAGGAGAGACAGAAACAAAGACAACAGGAAAGACAGAAACAAAGACAGCAGTAGAGACAGAAACAAAGACAACAGGAGAGACAGAAACAAAGACAACAGGAGAGACAGAAACAAAGACAACAGGAGAGACAGAAACAAAGACAACAGGAGAGACAGAAACAAAGACAACAGGAGAGACAGAAACAAAGACAACAGGAGAGACAGAAACAAAGACAACAGGAGAGACAGAAACAAAGACAACAGGAGAGACAGAAACAAAGACAACAGGAGAGACAGAAACAAAGACAACAGGAGAGACAGAAACAAAGACAACAGGAGAGACAGAAACAAAGACAACAGGAGAGACAGAAACAAAGACAACAGGAGAGACAGAAACAAAGACAACAGGAAAGACAGAAACAAAGACAACAGGAGAGACAGAAACAAAGACAACAGGAGAGACAGAAACAAAGACATCAGGAGAGACAGAAACAAAGACAACAGGAGAGACAGAAACAAAGACAACAAGAGAGACAGAAACAAAGACAACAGGAGAGACAGAAACAAAGACAACAGGAGAGACAGAAACAAAGACAACAGGAGAGACAGAAACAAAGACAACAGGAGAGACAGAAACAAAGACAACAGGAGAGACAGAAACAAAGACAACAGGAAAGACAGAAACAAAAACAACAGGAGAGACAGAAAAAAAGACAACAGGAGAGACAGAAACAAAGACAGCAGGAGAGACAGAAAAAAAGACAACAGGAGAGACAGAAACAAAGACAGCAGGAGAGACAGAAACAAAGACAACAGGAAAGACAGAAACAAAGACAACAGGAGAGACAGAAACAAAGACAACAGGAGAGACAGAAACAAAGACAACAGGAGAGACAGAAACAAAGACAACAGGAGAGACAGAAACAAAGACAACAGGAGAGACAGAAACAAAGACAACAGGAGAGACAGAAACAAAGACAACAGGAGAGACAGAAACAAAGACAACAGGAGAGACAGAAACAAAGACAACAGGAGAGACAGAAACAAAGACAACAGGAGAGACAGAAACAAAGACAACAGGAGAGACAGAAACAAAGACAACAGGAGAGACAGAAACAAAGACAACAGGAGAGACAGAAACAAAGACAACAGGAGAGACAGAAACAAAGACAACAGGAAAGACAGAAACAAAGACAACAGGAGAGACAGAAACAAAGACAACAGGAGAGACAGAAACAAAGACAACAGGAGAGACAGAAACAAAGACAACAGGAGAGACAGAAACAAAGACAACAGGAGAGACAGAAACAAAGACAACAGGAAAGACAGAAACAAAGACAGCAGGAAAGACAGAAACAAAAACAACAGGAGAGACAGAAAAAAAGACAACAGGAGAGACAGAAAAAAAGACAACAGGAGAGACAGAAACAAAGACAACAGGAGAGACAGAAACAAAGACAACAGGAGAGACAGAAACAAAGACAACAGGAGAGACAGAAACAAAGACAACAGGAGAGACAGAAACAAAGACAACAGGAGAGACAGAAACAAAGACAACAGGAGAGACAGAAACAAAGACAGCAGGAGAGACAGAAACAAAGACAGCAGGAGAGACAAAGACAGATATCAAGAGAAAGAGAGATAAAGACAGCAGGAGAAACAAAGACAGCAGAAGAGAGAGAGAGGGAGAAAGACAGCAGAAGGCAGAGAGAAAGAGATTGCGATAAAGAGAAAAACAAAGATATTGAAAGGGGGAGAAAGAGAGAGAGAGAGACAGAAGGAGAGACAGACATGTAGTAGGAGATACAGAGAAACAAAGACAGATTGATAGAGAGAGCGAGAGAGAGAGAGATAAAGACAGGTGGATATAGAGAGACACAAAGACAGAAAAAAAAAGAGAGACAAAGACAGCAGGGGAGACAGAAACAAAGACAACAGGAGAGACAAAGATTTCAAGAGAAAGAGAGACAAAGACAGGAGAAACAAAGACAGCAGAAGAGAGAGAGGGAGAGAGAGAGGGAGAGAAAGGCAGAGAGAAAGAGATTTCGATAAAGAGAAAGACAAAGACAGTGAAGGGGGAAAGAGATAGAGGCAAAGAACGCGAGATAGATATAGACAGAGGGAAGGGGAACGAGACAAAGAGAGAGAAAACATAAGAAAAGAAATAGAGAAAGAAGAACACTGTAGTGTCTACTAGCCCCATTCTCCCATGTTCACTGTCATACAACACACATCAATCCCCCCCCCACTATCCATCGATCCTCACCCCCACCCCACAAGAAAACCCACGGTGCAGTTTTTGCACAAGTTATTAACATGAAGGTGCATTTTAGCTGAACAGCAAATAAAAATTTCAAGAAAAAGAAGAGAACAAAAAAAAAGTTATAAATACAGAAATAAACAACGAGCAGGCAAGCCTGTAGGTCACCAGTCGTGCGGGTGGGTACGGCAGGGCAGGAGGATCCGACCAGACTTACTAGGGTCGGGATGGCAAGGCTAGGTAGGTAAGTCATGTAAGTAGTCACCAGTATTTAAGGCAGGGAGAGAAGAGAGGCATATGGGAAGTAAAAGAAGAAGAAGAAAAGAAGAAATACCAGACAGAAGTGAACCGGGTGTTATTTGGTCGTTGTCGTCGAAAAGATAGAACGCAAGGGTAACATGTACTTTTACAGTTGCTTGCAGTGGCAACTGCGAGCGACAACAAAGCAACATTTTTTTCTTTCTTTCTTTTTCATGGTTTTGGCCTTTTCTATTTTAATGGATTTTATTTATTTATTTTTTTTTTTTTTCTTCTTTTAAAAAGTCTCGGCTGAAGATTTTTGTTGTTTAAAAAAAAAAATTCTGTTCGCTCTCTAATTATTTTATCTTTTTTGTCCGATGTGCTATCTCGGTCTTGCTTTTGCTTACAGTATCTCTCTCTCTCTCTCTCTCTCTCTCTCTCTCTCTCTCTCTCTCTCTCTCTCTCTCACACACACACACACACTATGTTGCCTAGTCTCTCTCTCTCTTTCTCTCATTCACTATTTTACCCAGTTTCTCTCTCTCATTCACTATTTTACTTAGTCTCTCTCACACACATTCATTATTATGTCTCTCTCTCTCTCTCTCTCTCTCTCTCTCTCTCTCTCTCTCTCTCTGCGTTATTCACCATTTTAATTAATCTGTCGGTCTGTCTCTAATTCATTATTTTTCTTAGTTTCTTCCTTTCTCTCTCTCTCTCACACACACACTTTGTATTTCTCCCCTTTTCATTTTGATTATCTCACTTTCTAGATTATTCCCCCCCCTCTCTCTCTCTCTCTCTCTCTCTCTCTCTCTCTCTCTCTCATCACTCAATTCAATTTTATTACTTTCAAATCAGCCGGTCCCTCACGAGTATACACTCCAGAAAATAAAAAAATAAATTTAACTTATACAGCTAACATTTGTTGTACAGAAGGAGTTGCTACAGTTTTACTTCATGGTTTCTAGAGCACCCTCTGCCATTTTGAAACAAAACTACTTTTGTCGTACACCCCCCCCCCCGCTTCCTCGATTAAAATTCGGCACTCCTAGTAACACAACCGGAAGTTAACCCTTCCACAGCTCCGACGCAAGTAACAGAAATACACACAATTTCGTCTTTCACGCGCATCTCGCTTACCCTCCATAAATTAGGTGACATCAAGGCGCCGCTACCAGCAGCTGTTGAGGGTGATATAAAAGACTTATTTTCGACAGTAATTTCATCTCGAGGGTTTAGCTTCACCACGTCGGTCAATGTAGGAGAAACCCTTCATGCTGAGACAATTACTATTTATTTGAACACTGGCAGAGTACCCCCCCCTTTGGAGGGGAGGGTGCTGGTCCCCCCCCCCTACATTAAAAACGACCTTGTGTCTGCTTTCGTGGGGAAGCAAATAAATAAAACCACAACTATCGTAATACGATGGCCGTGGCTTCACACTCTCCAAAAGAGCATTAGCGTCCCATGATGACTACAGCAATCCTAATCTTGATCACAGTATCGAGTCTACCGAGATATACGATGCCTCCGTTCAGTCCCGAAAGACAAAGGATGCCCCCTGTAGGGGCAGCTGCGCGTGTAATTGTCAGGCAAGGGTTGCGCAATCGCCAACCACACCTCTCCTGAATCGGCACTGCTTGAGTCGAGTGGCAAGGAGAAGTCCAGGATGACTAGAAACAATGCCGAGATAAGCGGAGAGCACATACAGTACCTGGAAGTTCCAAATGGTCACCCATCTGATACTGGCCAGGCTCATCGTTGCTTAACTTCAGTGATCTGACGGGAACCGGTGTGTCAAACCTGATTATGCCGAGATATAGAAGGCCTGTTAATTGAAAAATGTTTGCAGGCAATGTAGGTAAGATTTGTCGAACTGTTACTGTCGATACAATATGACGGCATTTTTAAAAGGAGCATTAAAACATGTTAAAAAAAAAAAAAAAAAAATTTAAAAAGGGAATCCAATTCGAATAATAATAAAACTGAACTTCATTCAATATAAAATATAAATATTACCTATGTAAAATTACGTAATTTTAAAGCAATATACAATCTAATACTTATAAAACTGAATTATGAATTTAGGGAACAAACAAATAAACATAAAACAAACAATTCTTGGCCTTCGGGACAAGATCACAGTGTAGTAGTATCTGTTCTGATGCTACAATTCACCTTTTCTATCCTCAGCTGGTGGAAGAGAAATCCTTCATTACTGAGACAATTTTTATTTTTGTTCCTACCCAGAGTGCTCCTTATTGGGGAGCTGGATTTTCCCCACAAGATTATATGCTGAAATATTTAAATAACTATTACTTTTAATACAGGAATTATATTTAAAGTTTGAGTTTTCTGTTCTTCTATGTTCATTTTTTCCCATGTGCAATTAATTGCAATTATATAATTATCCAGATGGAGAATTGTTTTTGTTTTTTTGTTTTTTCTTTAGGAAAATAAAAAGCATGCACATTTGGACTACCTCCATAAAATTACCACAGTCACAATCTAAGGCAACGAAAAATCACGTGGTTGAACACCGGAAACTTTAGGCATCCTTACCTACATGTTGATCTGGTAATGACGTCACGCTGTCATGTTTACCGGCCTACTTTCTCTGTAGCTGTGACAGTATCCCATTTATCGTCAGCGCCAACAAAAACTCCGTAGTTGAATAAAGGACACAAATGGATGGTAACCTTTGATGCTACTAAGTCAAAGCTCTTTTAACAACTATAAGCAACTTTTTTTAATCGCCAATTGTCATGATTAATAGCACCCTGCTCAAGAGTCAAACATTTAAACTCCTGAGACTAACATTAGCAAATAAAATGAATTTGACTAAATACGTATAAGATACTGCCAAGGCTGCTATAAAGAAAATGAGCTCTCTCTACTTTGCAGAAAATAAAGGTGACTGTCACTTTAAATTAATTTTTAAAAATGAGCAAGTATATATATACATTAAATAATAGTTATTCTTTTACACCTACTAGTGTTTTATGCTTACGCAAGCATCAGTGCAGGTGGTGACAATTCTTGCCGGGTGGGAAATTCAAACCCAGCCACAAAGCCACTTTTTGACTCCATTTGCTAAGCCTTTACTTCCAGGCCAATTAACAACTGCCACGAGTGGCCTGGCAAGGTCACAGGGGAGACAACCGAAGCAGCAAAACTGAAACTAGCCTGCAGGACACTATATACAAATGTAAGCAAATTTGGGTATAATTTATAGGTTGGAAAATATAGGTTCTTTTTTACCAATTGTCATAAAATTTTGAATTATAGAATAGCATGGTAATCTTCAAAAAGCCTTCAAATTTTCATGTAGTTTCGTCCCATAGAAGCAAAGATATAAGCATTTCAATATTCAATTTGGCTACCAGTATATATATATATATATATATATATATATATATATATATATATATATATACCACTTTTTTTGGCAATCTTATAAGTTCCAAATCTGAGCGATTATTGATCAGAATTTAACAAATCAAGGCTCATTGGAAAGGTAATGACCTGAATTGTGTAGTGGGCTATGTGACATTTACTCTTAAGGTTACGTATTAAGGGGATCATCCCTCATCCAGAGCCTATTTTTGTTACTTTTTTACGGCCATAAAATGTTTTAATTATAGTCATTCGTTTTCCTAGTTTTGCATATGAATTACAAAAATATCTCATATTTCCCCAAAGCCTCTGACCTTGATGGAGGGGAAACTAAAACTTGCTGCTATGGTTTCAAATGATCTGAAATAATAGCAAGGGGAGACTTGATTCCAAATATTTCTCAGATGTTATATCTCCCCATTTTGGTTTCCATAAATAAAGTAAATTTCACAGTGTACAAAGATTATTTGATACTGGAGATATTTATAATCGTACCCTATTTCCAAAAGAAGAGAGAAATATTTGGAATCAAGTCTCCCATATCTGTTATTTCAAATCATTTGAAATCATAGCAGCAAGTTTTAGTCTCCCCTCCATCAAGGTCAGAGGTATTGGGCAAACATTATATATATATATATATATATATATATATATATATATATATACACATACACACACACACATATATATATATATATATATATGTTTATGGGGAAAAACGTGCTTATTCAATTATATTTCACCTTTTATTTATACCAATCCTTTAATTTATGAAGCTATCGGATTTTTGTAATCATGCCCATATTCCTTTTTTTTCTTTTTTTAAAGTCGACGAGTTCCTATTCTTCTGATAAGTCAGGGCAGAACTGATTAAAAAATTGGCATAATAATTACATGAATGACTCTGCGCAGTGAAACAGGTGCTGCCAAGAATTGAACATTTTAACATGCTGATAAAAATAAACGGTAAGATGGACAACATCTTGAAATTTGGAATATAAACTTTTTGTCTATATATATATATATATATATATATATATATATATTAGTTAGCCCCTTTAAGAAACTCATTTCTTATCGTTAAGCACTTTCAATTGAAATAAAAGTCAGTCAATTTAGCTCTTATGCACAGATCATCATATAATGATTAGATCACTCTGATACACGTTAAAAAGCACTTTAAAAAATAAATGTGTAAATTTCAACAGTATTTCTCATGGTTAACAGTGGCTAAATAGATTAGGTCCTTGCTAATCAAGCCAGAGATGGCGTCTGTTGCCGGGTTTGAATCTATCGACCGGTGTTAATCATGACACCCTGCACTGATGATTCCCGAAAGGATGAAACACTAGTGTCTGTAGGTATTTAATAATTATTATAAATAATTATCCCTCTGCCTTTTCTAGAAGTATTTTAATGGTGAATGCTCTGACGAACTAGAAGCACTTGTACCCCCTCGACATGAATACACCCGATAAACCTGACAAGCAGCTAAATCCCACCTCTTCACGGTAGAGATCACTAGGTCTAAGAAAGCCTTCTACTCCAATAGTTTCTTCCCCAGAACTGCTAGACTTTGGAACTCCCTTCCGGGATTCTGCTTTCCCAACTTTACTGACATGCAAAAGTTCAAGTGTAATGTGAACAAACATCTTGCTACTCATCTCCCTTCATAATGTCCCTGCAAATTATGTCCCTGATAGTAGCCCCCTACTTTAAAGTGGCACTGTGCCTTGTTTGGGGTGAAAATTGAATTAAAAAAATTATATATATATATATAGTGATGTTCCAAAGATGGGGATACTAGCCAAAAATAACATGTTTATTTTTCTTGAACGCCCCTCATATGTAGTGAGCACTATTTTATAAATACTGGAATTTTATTGGATCAACATTTCAGAAACAACAAGACCACGGTGCTTATGAGATAGATAAACTTGTATGGTTGTTTCTTCTTATGTTAATTCAATAAAAATCCAAGTGTTTATAAGATAATGCTCACTACATATTAGGGACGTTCAATAAGTAATGCTCCTGACCCACTTCCAGTTGTCTGATCTAACTGAATTTTTTCATGTGCAATGATTCATATTTTTATGGGTCATGTGGCAAATTATTGCTCTGAACTAATTGTGGTTTCTGATTTACAAGTGTTTGGACTGAGTCAGGTGCCAAATAGGGCTTGTTGAGTGTCGTGCAGTGATCTGGTTTATATATTTGAAGAGGCACACACCAATGGAGATTTCTGATGAAATGAAAGAAACATGATAATCATTTCTGATCATATAACTTTGTAAAACGCTGGCATTTGGAATTCAAACATGACCACAAATCTGTGGAAACAGCTCCCAGACCTGGTCGCCCTCTTTTTCAATCATTGATGAGGCATCTTCCAATCAAGTTGAGAGGCCGCCACTTTAGAAAATCTGCACATGACTATTCGTCAAATAACCCAAAAGGTCAAGATTAGTGTAGGGTCTGTGGAAACTATCATTTATGATCATTTGCATATGCATAAGATGTCTGCCAGATGGATTCCCAGGTTGCTGACACCACTTCAAAAACGAGAACATGTTCAGTGCTCGAGGATGAATTTGAAAATGTGTCAAGATGAACCAAAGTTTTTACAAAAGACTGATTACACAAAATGAAACCTGGGTCTATGACTATGATCCAGAGATCCAGGCCCAATAAATGCAGTGGAAGCATTTGGACTCACCACCTCCAAAAAAGGCAAGGTTGAAGCCCTCCACTGGCAAGGCCATGCTCATAGTCCACTGGGACTGAAATGAAGAAATCATCACAGATTTCCTGGCAAAGGCTACCACAATGACAGAAGCCAGTTATGCTTCACCTTTGAGGAAATTTAAGGGAAGCTATCAAAATAAAGAAGTGGGCCAAGATTAGCAAAGGTATTATCCCAGCTCCCAAACCTGGTTGCACCTCTTCTGCTATTGATGGGGCATCCATCAGCGAAGTTGAGGCTGCCATTTTTGAAGATTGATGATTCGTCAAATAATCCAAAAGGTCAAGATTAGTGGAGGGTCAGTGGAAACTATCATTCATAACCATTTGCATATGTATAAGATGTCTGCTAGATGGATTACAATGTTTCTGATACCTTTCCAGAAGCAAGAATGTATTGGGTGTATACAGATGAATTTAGGAATGTGCCAAATAAAGGGGCAAGGTTAGCAAAGGTATTATCCTCCTGCAAGACAACGCTTTAGTTCACACACCGGACATGTGGCTATTAAATCCTCCCCAATCTTCTCTACTCTTCTGACCGTACACGCTTTGACCATCACCTATTTCTAGCCATATAGCTGTTTTTGAAAGGAAAACATTTCCCGGGTGGTGTCAGTCGTGATTTCAGAAGTTATGTCATGCTTGCAAGACTAACCTGGGGTGTTCAACAAAAACGATCTCCAGAGCTGCATTGAATGAGGAAGAAATGTCTAAAACTGGGTAGTTCCTATGTAGAAAAAGCCTAATAACTGTGACAAGTTTCGTAACATAACCCTAACCCTAACCCTAATCCTATAAGAAGTGGATCAGGGGCATCACTTGTTTTGTTTCGGGGGGTATTTTTGGCCTTCAATATTTATTAGCCTCATAGGCAATTCCCTAGAGATGGTGTCTGAACAAAACTATTCGTCTCCATCACCTCACTGGGTGGATGTCAGTAAGGAGATTTGTCCTATAAAAATATTGATGAATAATGGAAATGACTTCCAAAGAAATCTGACCAGAGATGAGTTTGTAAGTTATTTTCTAAAAGCTGTCCAACACATGTCAGCATGTAAAATGGACATTAAACTGATAATGATGACGATGATGAGTCACCATTTGTCAAAACCCAAAGAACACTCGAGGATAAGGGCTAACAAGATTGTCGATAAAAGAGTTGGAAACAATAAGTGAAAGTAATTATTTAAGAGGAAAACTCAACAAGAATTTGATAAAATTGAACTTGAAAACGACCATGTCATTGGACACCAATAAAGCATAATTCCCTGAATTTCAATTCCTTTTAGAAGATCATTTAAGTTTAAGCCTCAAGTTTTACACATTATTTACACAGGTAGTGGATTTTTTAAATCAAATTGGAATAAGTATTATAGACATATGGCTTAGTATCGTCATATCATTTTAATCTTCATAAGAGGGCATAAAAGTGATGCAAAATTGTTCCATTTAGGGACATATATATATATGTTTAAAGAAAAAAATAGAAAAAACCGAATGAAATTATTAAAAATCAACGTTTCGTCCCTGTTTCAGAGGACATCTTCAGGATAATTGAAATAAAAATGTGATAAAAGAAAAAGTCATAGATCGTGCGAAAAAAGACAGTTTTTTAAAATCCAACCCATGTCGGGAAAGGACGAATATGTGTGCGTATGGGAAGGTTGTTTGATGTCTATATACACACTTTTAAAATGCATTAAAATAAATATGTACATTTTTTTTTTTTTTTTTTTTTTTCTTCTGCGAAACTACTCATTTTCCTGAAACATTCAAAGAAAAATGGCTAGCCAGGATCCACCCTAATACCTTGCTCTTTGATTATTATTTTCCCTATGCTGGGGTTAAATGGTAGAAGCCTTTTCTTTGCGTAATAGTATTAGTATTCAAAATTAGTGCTGATTCTAAAAGTCTTCTTTTAGCTCTATCTATCACGTATTTAATAATTTTCGCTTGATCTAAATTAAATGAGTGATCGTGTTCTGCACAATGGCAAAAGAGTGCATTTAGGGCGTTACCATTCCTTATATCTCTTCTGTGCTCGTTAAGTCTTAATTTCAATTTTCGTTGTGTTTCACCTATGTACGCTTGTTGACAGTTGTTACATGGGATGGAATATATACCGGCATCGGATGTGAGGGTTTTGGGAGAGTGCTTGGTAGTTTTTAATGTCTGTTTTATGGTTGAGGAAGTTGTTTGTATCAGGTGAAAACCAAGTCTATTAAGAGTGTCGTAGATTTTTGTATTTTTGGTGTGGGTGGGAATGAAAAGATGTCTGTTTAATAGTGAGGTATCTGTTTTATTTTTCTGTGTGTTTATGTTATAGTGTATTTTCGTAGCTTTTTTCTTTGCGTAAGAAATGAAATAGGATGGATACTGTAGTTTTCTTAAAACATTCGTAATATATTGAAATTCATCATTAAGATATTGGGGACTGCATATTCTAAAGGCACGTAAGAAAAAAACCTATAATCATGCCCGTCTTTATTTTATCATTGTGGTGTGAGTAGTAATGAATATAGTCGTTTTTGTGTGTGGTCTTTCTATGTACTTTGAAACTCAGATCGGTTTCTGATCTGATGAGGAATATGTCTAGAAAAGCTAGGGAGTGGTCTTGTTCGGATTCATGTGTAAAATTTATAGATGGTTCCACTGAATTTAATTTATTTCTAATTTGTTCTATTTATATATATATTAGGTTGGTGCAAAAATAATGTTTTTGATGTTCAACTATATATATATATATATATATATATATATATATATATATATATATATATATATATATATAAATATAAATGACATTATTTTTGCACCAACCTAATATAATCTTACTAAAATAAAAAGAAAATAATAATAATAGATAGACAATGCTGTAAAAACAAAGAATAAATAAAAAGACCAAACGCCACGAAAAAAAAAATAAAAAGACCTTACTCCATAAACAAAAAAACCTTTACTTCCAGAAAATAAATCCTTACTCCCAGAAAAAAAAAAGAAAAAAAAAAAATACTCCCAGAAAACCTTACTCATTGGAATTGGTAATTTTCTTTGTTTTCAACATGATCGGCTCTCAGTCACCAACTTCTAGTATCTATTTAGAGAGAAAAATAAAAAGGTTTTGATTTTTGTAAGACTCAGATTGAATAATATGGTTGAGGATGAATTTATTAATACTAGGGTATGACGTGACCAGCCAATTAACTGGATAAGGCTTCTTTGACCTCCTGTATAACCAAAATATAAGGATTCAAATGGAAGAATGGCCTATAGGTGAACCTGCTTTCAAGTGTTTTTTGCCCCTCTTCATAGTGTTGTGCGGTAAACAAGTTTGGGGCACCGGTGATAGGATGATCAGTGACAGCAAACCAATGTCTAACTAACACTGGCACAGAATGTAGACAATATGACTGTCATGACGACCTCTCACAAACAGTTATCAAAATTTTGGAATTAGTTTTATCGTACACTTTTGAAGAAAGAATTACAAAGTTACTTGGGAGCACTCTAATCAACATGAAGCAACGGCAGCAACACGTCTTTAAAGTTCAATTCTTCCTGATCATGGTAGAACTACTCCCATGACTTATAAATGCTAGGGCATGACTCGATGGGTCTCTCCGACCTCCCATCTAGCCAAAGTAAGGGCCGAAGTAGAACGTTGCAAAACCATTATGCACTCAAGCCATGAACAGCTCATCCACTACTAGGATCCCATGTTAAAACATCATGGATTGCTACCCACAGCCCACTGGTTTTACCCCTCTGCATGCGGTTGCAATCAACAAATTTGTGGACCTGATGACAGGGAAAGAATGTGTAACCCAAGTTTAAAAAACAGGCTTAGATCTGATGACTTCAGAGAAGTATAAGATGTGTGTAGTACAGGAGACTTTGATGGTATGGTCACATTGTAAAATAGGATGAGAGTTCTTGAGTCAGTAGACGCAAAACAGTTGAGGTAGCAGATCCAGTTCACAGGAAAAGAATTTAACAAAAATATGGATGGAAATAAAATATGGAACGATAGACTTGAGAAAAAGAACTGGCTAGAGATGGATTAGTTTGGAGATATATATATATGCATACATATCTCTTATACAACTATATAAGTATACATCCATCAGCTCTCGCTATTATGTATATACAATCTCGCTGCTTCTTTTAAACCAACTCATTACAGGTGAAATTATTACATATTTGCGTGTCATGTGGAAATTAGTATAAAATCTAAAATTGCAAAAATGATCCAGTAAAAGAGGTGCGAGATGTATTTTTAACAATTATTTACGTTTTAACATTTTTGTTTGGTGTTTTAAAAAGATGGCAGATTGTAATTATTTTGTTAAAATGATCGATTGCAGTTACCTCCCCCCTGGATTTTGTAAACTCTTCAACATTAAAAACATACGATAAAACTCTATAAATTGATAAATTCAATTAATTCTTTTACTTGTAACTATTTTTCTCCTGGAAATTTTTTTTGGTAGGAGGGGGGGGTGAATTTATACTTATTTCGACATGATACATAAGTATGTATCAGGTTGGCAAGAAAGTTCTTGAAGTTTTTAACTGTTAAATTTAACAGAACATATTTCAGCTCAAGCAAAAAATTATTGGCCGAAATAAGCCCTATAAGAATCAACACACTTTTGCCAATGGAAAACAAGTGTAGCTATGCCAGTAATGTAAAAATCTTGCGTTCTGGTGGTGATGAAGTCGCTGTAGGTGTTTTTGATATCGTTTTGTTTTTTTAAGCATTTCTCATGCAGAAAGTTGTCAAGATGATTGAAAAAGTGGTAGTCGGTAAGTGAGAATTCTGGAAAGTATAACACATGAGGCAGAGTTTCGTAGCCCAATTCATTCAACTTCTGTAGGGTTGGTTTAGCAACGTGCTGTCGGGCATTGTCGTGGAGGAGAATTGTGCCTTTTCTGTTGATTAATGCTGGGTGTTGTTGTTGAAGATTCTGATGCATTTCATCCATTTGTTGACAGTAAGTAGCCACCCTAACGGTTTTTCCTGTATTTAAAAGACCGTAATGGATGAGACTGGTTGCAGACCACCAAACAGTCAGCATGACTTTCTTTTGGTGCAACTCTGGCTTCAGGAAGTGTGTTGAAGCTTCGTCGATGTCTAACCACTGAGCCGAGTGTCAGCGATTGTCGTTAAGAATCCACTTTTCATCGCAAGTCATAACCTGATCGAGAAACGGGTCATTCTTGTTGCATGGAAGGGAAGATGACACTTCATAACAGCATTTCTTTTGGTTGTCGTTTAATTCATAAGAATAATTTGGTAGAGACTGTTTTGCAGACAGATAAGTTCACTTTTATAATGTATTAACAGGCAGCCCAAAACCAATTCCTTATTGATTATTATATTGTATCCAATATATAGTAGTGATTTCAAAAATTAAAAAAAAAAATGACTTAGGTGCCATCAGCTAGAACTGAAACCAAAACATTTAGCGCTTCAGCTTTAGTTTTTATCATTTGAGGTATCGTCAATTTGATAAGAAATATTAAAAAAATGAATCGACTTTAACATATAAATACTTTAAGTAAACTTGCGCCTGCCTCAATTTTTCAGTTTTCACTTCTTAGCAGCTATTTTTACCAACTAAAAACCAAATCGAATTTGATTCACAAGTCCAAATCCTCTACATATTAAGTTTCAAGTCTGTAAACCAAAAATTGACAGGAGTTTGGTAGAGACCGTTTCTTAGACAGACAATTTATTTGTGGAAGATATATTCTTGAGTATATACAAAAAAATTTTTTAGATGAAGCACTTCAAAAGTAATGTTTCCTATTTTTTATTCCACCTGAATGGATCAGAGAGGGTTATAAATTGCATTGTTATGACTGAACTTATGCATTCATGACCTGAAAGCTTCATATCTCTGTTGTGAGACTCGAAAAAAGCAACTCCTGTAATGGCAGTGTGTCAGACGCAGAGATGCATCATTGAATTCTTGGCAAAAGTGCATTGAGAATGTTGGTGACTATGTGGAAAAATAAATTCTGGAGCACAAAAGGTCACCCGTCATAATGGTACCACTCCCGTCATCATAGCTCCTCAATTTTTTGAGTTAAAAATAAAAAATAGGAGGCTTAACTTTTGGAACGACCCTCATAATATCATCTAAATTGTTTCAAATAGCAAGCTCAATGAAATAATGTTTAGGATTTAAGAGCACATATACTGGTTAGTTGCATCCTAATGACAAAAAGAAAGAATCAATCCACAATCATAATTTTTTTTTCATTTCAGCAAATTTGATTAAAACAAAGAAAAACGAATGAAAACAAATGAAAAAAATGAATGAAAACAAATTAAAAAAATGAATGAAGAAAAACAAATGAAGAAAAATGAATGAAAACGAATGAAGAAAAATAAAAACGAATAAAGAAAAATGAAGAAAAATGAATGAAGAAAAATAAATGAAAACGAATGAAGAAAAATAAATAAGAACATGAGAGAAGTGAATTAAAGGGGAAAAAAATGAGGGAAGAAAATGAACTTAAATGTAAATAATGAAAAACAGAGAAAGGAACATAACTGTTATTCAATGCACATTGGCACTATGATTAGTATGATTAGGGGCCGGATTGGTATAGTCATGGAAATAGGGAGCAGGAAACAATTCCAAAGGCAAGCGGTTCAGGGAAATAAATCATTAGAATAGAAAACTTTCCAGTGGACTTATATAGGGATGGGATTTTGTTGCTAGAGTTTTTCAGGGAGGAGGGTATTTTTATAAGAGGGGGTAAGAGTGTGTAAAAAAAAAAAAGCTCTGGTCACCACCACCCCTCCAACAGTCCTAGGTATTACACGAAACTGCATAGAGTATTGAGGCTATAATTTGAGAGTGGTGGGTTACAAACTATTTGTTTACAAAACATATGCCCTCAAAACAAATTAATCTAGAAAACAAATTGTATAAAAAAAATAAATGTATGGCTTCGACATGAAATAATCCAACTATGACTGACATGACATAAAACCCAACAACTAACTATTTCCCTCCAGCTTTTGATGTTATAACTTGTCTTCAATTAATTACACAAAATCGTTTACAATGAGTATTGTTTTGAACTTATAAAAGATTCATTTGTATGCTACATCCTTGGCCGTTGGGCCGAGATCACAGTGTAGTATCTGTTCCGACAGATGCTGCACTTGGGATGATTTGTACCAGTCAGTGGAGGGGAAACCCTCTATACTGGGACAATTATTATTTTTGATAACCAGAGTGCCCCCTTTTTGGGGAGCTGGTTTTTACCTCACATTAAAAACGGCCTTGTGCCTAATTTGCTCAGTGGGGGAGCAAATAAATACCATCTGTTCCGGCAGATGCTGCACTAAAGATAATTTGTACTAGTCAATGGAGGGGAAACCCTCTATACTGGGACAATTATTATTTTTGGTAACCAGAGTGCCCCCTTTTTGCCTACATTTAGGGGAGCTGGTTTTTACCTCACATTAAAAACGGCCTTGTGCCTAATTTGCTCAGTGGGGAAGCAAATAAATACCATCTGTTCCGGCAGATACTGCAAGCAAAGACCATATGTGGGGGCGACCCCACATATAAGACCTTGGTCAATGTAGGGGCAACCCTTCATACCAATTGTCACTATCCAGCTCCCCTACTCCCCGGGGAGTTGGTCCCCATTTCCCCTTCACTCCTCACATTAAAAATCGGCCTTGTGCCTAATTTGCTCGGTGGGGGAGCAAATAAATACCATCTGTTCCGGCAGATGCTGCACTTAAGATAATTTGTACCAGTCAATGGAGGGGAAACCCTCTATACTGGGACAATTATTATTTTTGGTAACCAGAGTGCCCCATTTTTCCTACTTTTAGGGGAGCTGGTTTTTACCTCACATTAAAAACGGCCTTGTGCCTAATTTGCTCAGTGGGGGAGCAAATAAATACCATCTGTTCCGGCAGATACTGCAAGCAAAGACCAGATGTGGGGGCAACCCCACATGCCTGACCTTTAACCAGCTCCCATTTCCCACCTCTCGGGAGTTGGTCCCCTTTTTCCCTTCCCCCTCCCTTCACTCCTCACATTAAAAATCGGCCTTGTGCCTAATTTGCTCGGTGGGGAAGCAAATAAATACCATCTGTTCCGGCAGATACTGCAAGCTATGACTAGCTATGACTAGCAAAGACCAGATGTGGGGGCAACCCCACATGCCTGACCATTAACCAGCTCCCATTTCCCACCTCTCGGGAGCTGGTCCCCTTTTTCCCTTCCCCCTCCCTTCACTCCTCACATTAAAAATCGGCCTTGTGCCTAATTTGCTCGGTGGGGGAGCAAATAAATACCATCTGTTCTTCGGCTGCTGCACTTCATTTTCTTGTCCTCTTTCGGCGGAGGAGAAATCCTTCACGACTGAGACAATTTTTATTTTTGTACCTTTTCTCCACGTTAAAAAACGACCCTGGTGTCTAACTCTGTCCGTGGGGAGGCATAGTAAATAGGTACATCATAAAACAGATAACACAGACTGATGATATGTTATTAAAAAGACTGCCATTAAAAACACACTGTGACTCAGCCATTAAACACACAAACAGTTGCTATGCCATTAAACATAAACATTTGCTATGCGATTAAACACACAAACAGTCGCTATGCCATTAAACACACAAACAGTTGCTATGCCATTAAACAAATAAACAGTTGCTATGCCATTAAACACACAAACAGTTGCTATGCCATTAAACAAATAAACAGTTGCTATGCCATTAAACAAACGGTTGCTATACCATTAAAAATACAGTTTCTATGCCATTAAACAAACTTATTTTGCCATTAAACAGACAATTACTATGGCATTAAACAGACAAAAAGTTGCTATTCTTTTAACAAACAGTTACTATGGCATGGAACAGACACAGTTTCTTTGATATTAAACAAACAGTTACTACACCATTAATCTCACAAACAGTTGCTATTCCATTAACAAACAGTTACTATGTCATTAATAAATAGTTACTATTCCATTACCAAACAGTTACTAAAGAGACCAACCAAACAAATAGTTACTATGCTATTAAACAGACCAACCAAACCGTTAGTAGATTATTAAAAAGCAAAATGGTCATCATGCTATTATCAAACGAAACTATTGCTAGACTACTTAACTAGTTGCTATTCTATTAAAAAGAAGAGAAACGGTTGCTAAGTTATTATTAATCATACCAACTAAAACCGCTAACATAAAACAAAAACAACTTAAAATCTTAAGTATTTAAAGTGTGAAAAAAAAAAGCTTAAAACTAAGAAGTTCTATAAATATCTTTTGGAGGACATATCAAATTTGTACTATAGGTAGGAAACCATGTCTCAAGACACTGGAACTAATATCTTCGTCATTAATTTGCTTTTCTGAACCGACTCAAGAGGATTTAAACCTTTGACATGAATAAAACTGAACTTTATAATTAAAATCTTTCAAGAAACATATTTTATCAAATGTTGAATTATGTATTTTCTGAATAAATATTCATCTTATCACTAAATTTTTTTAATGGAGATAAAAAAATAAAAATAATAACTAAATGGTGAAAGAGAGGAGCAAAAACAAATCTATATATCTATAAAATTGAGAATGTGTGTGAGGACACTTCTCAACCTATATACTCAACGAATTTTGGATCTACAGACTTGAAATTTGGTATATAGGGTATTCATATATGTGGAAAACTTTTTGATCGATTTTCATCCGAAAAAAAAAAAAAAAAGGGTTGCTAAGAGATAAAAATGTAAAAATTGGTACTTGGGGATCATCAGATTTTTATCTGTCAACTGTTTCACGAATGCGCATGCACAAATTGTTTACATTATGTACAGAACAAATAGGTTTGAAAACACTTTTTAAAGACCATGTCAATCTGGCTTAATGGTTATCATACTTGACTCACTGTCTTTAGATTTAGGTTTCAATCTCAGCTCGAGTATTTTTTTTTTTTTTTTCAATTTACAGGAAGTGAACTGTTTAGAAAAATAACATAATACTCGCATGCACATGTCTCAGTTTGTTTCCATATTTTTAACTTCATTTTTTTTTTTTTTTTTTTTTTTTTTTTTTTAGGAATTTAACATTACATTTAATACCAGGCAATGCCAGGTGCATCTTCTAGTCTAATATATAAATGGCTATATATCCGTCTGTCTCCATATTTTGAAACTCTATCTCTCCCGAAACTAAAAGTTGCAGAGCGGCGCTAGGGTCCTCAAATGAGTGGATTTTTTATGAGCCGTTCTTTTATGGGTCTTTAGTCAGTTAAAATAGTTCTTAAGGGGTCAAAAATGGTTAAAAATTGAAAAAATCATTAAACATTTTATACATTCATCTTAGTTTATTTTTAATTAGTTTATATGCGTGTCACATTGCTACAGTGGTAACGTCACCAGCTTTGAATGCTACAGTTTCAGTTTCGATTCTAGCTGATGGCACCTAATAGTCACAAAGTAGCAAACATTTAATATATTCTTCAGTTTGAGGAGAGATGAAAATGAACCATGAGTTTATTTTCAGCAGCCTCTTAACTCTCACTGCTATTATTTTAATCTTTAGTCCTCACATTCCATGAGCAATGTTTCTGACAAAGGAGGAACAATTACTGTGTTCCAGGTCAGAATCTATCCATCTAATCTTTGGCTAATATTTTGGACCTTGAACTAGTAATTTCTTTTAAGTTCATGCCTTGTTTGAATCAATTTTGATAAAAAATAATTTTTAAATATAAGTTACCATGAGCAAAGTTTCTTTCCTAGAACTACATGTCTGTCAAACACATTACCATGGGGCCGCTTTCCAACTGACTATGACATGGTCGTTTTCAAGTCTAATGTAAACAAGTTCTTGTTGAGCTATCTTCTTAAATAATTAAAACATAACAAAGTTCCACTATTACCAATCATTAATGGCCAAAAAAATCCAAGATCAATGGAACACTTCTCTTTGGAGAACGCATTGTTGTCCCATTCAAACTCCAGAAAAGAGTTCTCAAGCAATTTTACTATGGACATCAGAGATTAATCGAATGAAAAGCTCGTGGCTTTGTGTATTGGCCAAACATGGACAGGCAATTAGAAGAACTTGTAAAAAGTTGTGCTAAATGTCAACTAGTTGCGAAATCTCTTCAGAAAACATCATTGCATGCATGGCCTACCCCAGAAATTCCTTGGTCATCACTACACATGAATTTGCAGGACCAATTAATGGACAACATTACTTAATATTGGTTAATGCTTACAGTAAGTGGCCAGAAGTCCTCCAGATGAACCATACTACCTCAAATAAAACTGTAAAAAAAACTACAAGAAGTTTTCAGTAGATTGGGTGTTCCTGAAATCTTAGTTTCTGATAATGGTACTGCATTTACATCAGCAGAATTTTGTGACTTCTGTAAACAAAACAGTATTCAGCATCTCAGATCTCCACCTTTCTATCCACAATCAAATGACTAAGCCAAACGGTTTGTCGACATATTTAAGAAAGCACTCTTGAAGTTAAAAGGGGAAGGAATTACTCAAGAGATCATAGAAATATTTCTAAGTAGCTACAGAGCTACTCCAAATCTAAATTATCCATATGGCAAGTCGCCTACTGACGCACCAATGAACAGAAAAATATGTTTACCAATGGATGCTATTTGTCAATCATCAAATAATCTTCCCAAGAGAAACAGGACGATGGAAAACCAGTTCAATCAGCATCATGGAGCAAGGTCACATAAATTCCTACCAGAACAATTTGTATTGGCAAAAGACTACTACTATGGCAAAGAAAACTGGACACAAAGTCACACAGTACGTCATTTTGGTAATGTAATCTATGATGTGGATGTACAATCATCTATTTGATTCAGACATGCAAATCAATTCGTCATTCATATCTTCCAAAGTGACAATTAAATAATACAATCATTCCATTAAATATTTTACTGGACACATTTGAATCACCTTAAAATGTTCAAGCAACATGCAGTCTGAAGAGACAACAAAGCAAGTTTGAAGAGAAAAACCCAACCCGAAGGATGTAACGAAGGTTCAGACCAACTCCAACTCTACAAATAGACCCACATCAAACATCCTACAAGCATCATATTTCAAAGGCGAGATGTTAAAGTGATAAAAGGGGAAATAACTCTAAATAAAGAAAGTAAGAGTTACTGACCTTTACAGATGATTAGAAAGAGTAGAGAGGAGAGGGGGAGAAAAGAAACATGGCATACATTGGCGGACATTCAACATCGTCTGTAATTAAGGTTTCTGCCGCAAATAAATTGTGTTTAAATACAATGAGCTTGTCTGCGTGTTATTAGAATATCTAATGATCCTGACACCACAATTTCTCTGAAAACAACACACTCATTAATTCTTATCCTTTAGTGGCTACTCTCCCTAGTAAAAAAAAAAAATACCTGTCTGTGGAACACATTAGCGTGGGGCTGCTTCCCAGCTGACTATAATATGTTTTTTTTTCAAGTTTAACGTAAACAAGTTCTTGTTGAACCATCCTCTTAAATATTTAAACTTAAACCCTATCCAAGTTCCACTATTACTGATTACCATAGTGTTGTCTCGCTTTTGGTGCTGCTGGGGCTTTTTTCTTTGGGCATGCCTTCGCCATGTGGTCTGGCACCTTAGTGAGGCAGATTGCTGAAACAATCTTTCACTTGGTGATACAAGCACCAAAATTGAAATTTGTCAGGTTTGCTTCTGCAGCCATCTTGAAAACTGGCAGCCATCTTGAATTTCCTGATGGCTAACGTTCTTTTCTTAAAATGTATGTTCTGAACGTCATTTGTGCCAATTTCGGTGCTTGTATCACTAAGTGAAAGATTCTTATGGAATATTGAGATAACCGGCCCCACTAATTTGACATTATTAACCTTTATCCTCAAAGACCCCTGCCCCCGAGACTAACTCTGAAAATCTGACAAGATGACTTTATACATTAGATATAAGATTTCAGTTACCTGTCACTTAATATTGTGGTTATTTGAAAGTGAATGTTAACCGATGCTTCATTTATTTCATGCAAATAAGATAAATACGAAATTCCTTTGATCTTTTGAATGAATCTTCATAAAAGCCTGTAATTTCTAACAAGGTTGTTTGCACAGCATTTGTGGAATGCTGCCGACACAAGTAGGGTTTCAATCCTGATTTGCTCTCTCTCTCTCTCTCTCTCTCTCTCTCTCTCTCTCTCTCTCAACAACACTGGTTTGGTAAGTTTCTCTCTCAATATAAAATTAGATGTGCATATACAGTGGCGCCAAAAAGAATGTCCGCACTTGTCATTTTTTTTTCCAAAACCAGAAATTTGGGCTATATTTAATGTAACTGTTTAAACAAGCTATACCTCATTTGATTCGAACTGTGTTGTTGCATTTCAACCACTCGGACCCGAACGTTGTCTGATACTTTGTCACAAAGGAATAAGCAAAAAAAACTCTGCATTTTTTTTTAAGCGCAAATGAAATGCATTTATTTGTGGTTCTTCCAACGATAACTTTCTTTATTTAGAGTTATTTCCCCTTTTATCGCTTTAACACCTCACCTTTGAAATATGATGCTTGTAGGATGTTTGAGGTGGGTCTATACGCAGAGTTGGAGTTGGTTTGAACCTTTCTTCTGAGACTTACTTTGTTTTCTGCATGTTGCTTGAACACTTTGAGGTAATTCAAATGTGTCCAGTAAAATATTTAATGGAATGATTGTGTTATTTAATTATCTCTTTGGAAGATATGAGTGATGAATTAATTTGCATGTCTGAATCAAATAGATGATTGTACATCCACATCATAGATTACATTACCAAAATAACATACTATGTGTCCGTGTGTCCAGTTTTCTTTGCCATAGTAGTAGTCTTTTGCCCAATACAGATTGTTCTGGTAGGAATTTATGTAACCTTACATTTCATTATCTTTCAAAGGTGTTTTTCAATTTTTCGATCATGCAGCGCATTTTCTCTCTCGACGCACACAAATCCCCCCCCCCCAAAAAAACATCTGCTAACTTCCTTTGCTCGACCATGTGCTGCCCTTTTTTTCTGCCTTTTTCTTTCCCCTTCTTCCCGTGACGTCAGCATGTACACACTTGCTTAATTTGCATATGTGCTAAAACGGCTGCTGCTAATTTTCTTACATGCACGCCATAGACGCTATTTTACACTAATATATAGATTCAAAAGTTTAAAAATAGGAAATGACTTGGGTGCCAGCAGCTAGAATCAAAACCAAACATTTAGCGCAAAGCCACGTTCCATCATTTAGTGCTTTAGTCACGTTCCTTACCATTGGAGCTAACCAGATGGATAGATAAGAAAGATTAAATATAAAACCACTTTAGCTATGGTTGAATTTGCGCATGCATAAAACTAATAGAAATATGTCGGTAAGTTGAAATGAACATTTTGCATTTCAACTTGCTGACATATTTCTGTACATGTTATTTATCCATCCAAACAAAGATTTGACTCGTTATAAACCATCCTGTTAATTTCAGTGTTATGTGAATAGTAGTTTAAGAATTTATCGGTTAAATATTTATACACAGATACACACACGCATACATATATCTACGGTTTTATATATATATATAGATTAATAGATATTCTACTGTATTCAAGTGTATTTAATAATGACATAAATAAATTCAGATGTGTTTTTGTTTTTTTTTTTATTTCTGTGCGTCAAAATTCAGTTTTTGTTTTTTAGTTCTGTGCGTCAAGAGAGAAAATGCGCTGCATGGTCGAAAAAGTGAAAAATTAAGTTGCGCCCACAGATATTTAAACGCGATATTCCCACATCATTATTTTTATTACAGGCATATCAAATTGGCAATACTTTTGCTCATTCAATTGTTAAAGTTAGGCAGTATTGAACTTAGTAATTATGTGGGTGTTAATTTGGGACAATCAAGTGACAAAGTTTTAACAGTCGTGGGTAGAGCGATTTGAATATTTAACTTCAATTCAAATGACCTATCACGAGGATGGTACAAGGACTAGCGTTGGTTGTTGATGCTGCTGTAATGGCATTCACCATGGTTGAGTTGAGTTGCACAACATCTGAAACCATGGCGGGCAAAGCACTTGAGCTTATTCCATAAGCGATGTTTCTGACAAAGGAGAAAGAATTGCTGTTTTCCGAGCCAGAATCTATCACCTAACTAGTAATGGGACGATTCCAATATTTTTACCAATTCCGATACAATTACCGATTCCGTACAAAATTCCCGATTCCACTCAAATGTAAAATAACACCTGTGGGGAATAATCTATAGATTTTAGTCTTACTAATAGTTTAAAATCAATGAATATTTATAATTTTATTACTATCAGTGGAAGAATTTGCTTTAAACAAAATCAGATAAGAAAAAAAAACACAACAAATAAAGAAATTGCTTTTTGAAATCTGAAAATAGGCACAAATTTTTTTGATTCTGATATTCCAAAACATCCCAATTTTTCAAATTCCTGATTCTGATCAATCGTCTTAACACTATCTTAACGCCTATTGTTGGCTAGTTTTTCATCTTGAAGTAGTTTTTTTTTTCTTTAATAGTTCCTTACATCAAGTGGCTTCATGCCTTGTCAGGAGCAATTTCTATAATTTTTCTTTTTTTAATTAAAAAATGGCACAACATGGCTATGGTTAAAGAGAAACAGTTGTGAGGAAGTGATTTGAAAATTTAACTGCAATTCAAACGACCTATCACACAAGAACTGCTGTTCGTTGTTGATGTTCAATTCAATCTATTTGGCATAAGTTAAACATTGCATGTTTCATCACCGTTAAGAAGAGCGTGAGAAGAGAAAAAAAAAGAAAGCAAATAAAGAGGGAGGAAAGAGCACTATGAATTTAGACGGTTGGAAATACAGTTGGCCAGCATTTGTCCAACTTCATCTTAAACTGATCTGTTGCTGGTGTGGTGATAACTTCAAGTGGCAGTCTATTCCAGGGAGCCGATATGCAGATGGAAAATGCGACTTTTCATTGGTTTAGCTGAAATCTCCAATGAAACAGTTTCAGGTTGTGTCCTCTCAGTCCACGATGAGGTGCCAGAGTGAAGAGGAGATCCCGAGGGAGGTTGTAATGGTCATGAAGGAGGTTATAGGCCCAAATTAGGTCGCCCACCCCTAGTCTTCGGCGCTCCAATGAAAAAAGGTTCAGCTGCTGCAGACGGGTCTCATAAGGAAGGTCACGAAAATCTTGCACTGTCCGGGTCACCAGCCTTTGCACTTGCTCCAGATCTTGAATGCCACAAACCAGGCATAGAGACGATGCTTGGAGGCCATATTCCAACACAGGTTAAAACGAATGATACGTGCATAGGGAGGAAGATCTCCAGAGTAAGGTTGGTGAAGGAGCACTTGATGAGAAAAGGGGTATTCTTTGCCTTGTTGGCAGCCTGAATGCAATGACTCACTAGGCTTGAAGGCGGAATCAAGCAGCATCCCAAGGTCTCTAGTCTCCTCAAAATCTGCCAGAGAGTTTTCTGCAGTGCCAAAAGTAAGTGGTGACTCCAATGGATTGCATCGTGGTCAGTTTGAGTCAGTTCCTTCTTTGGCTTGCACTTCCTCCGAAACCATGGTGTGAAATCTATCTGAGAATATCATACAAAATGGTTGACCAACTCCAATTCCATCGTTGAAAGCCATCTAAATCAACTATTTGTGAATCTGAGAGCTCAGCCACGGCTACCATTATACTTTATTCAGTGATGTCAGCAGGTCATGTGACTTTTAGTGAAATGGCCTTCAATTTATCAATGATTGTGACTCAGCCAACGTCTCCTTCATGGTTGTTGTTCACGTTCTTAGCTGTCCACCAATATGCCATGATGAACAGCACCTAATTTCCCCAAAGTGATCACCATTTAGTACTGGGAAAGCTCAACATCACTTAACTTATGAAAACAAATGTTGATCAACTTAGATTTAGTATAATAACATGCAAACATTTTCTAAGTTAAAATTTAAAACAAATTTATTTACAGAGTGGAATGATAAAATTGTCGCCCTAGAAAAGGTGACATAATTCTATTTCCATTTGATGAAAACCAGTTTTCTTTTTTTTAGTCGCAGACCATCTACTAGTTGGCCAGTTGTGTACAAATCCCAAGAGTGATAGGAGCTTTCTATCATGTCTGAAAGTGACACAATGTTCAATGAGCGAGATCGGAGATGCGCCGCTGTACAACTCATGTTCTCTACCGATCCAAGTTATGACAACTGGACCATTGCCAGCACCCTCAAAATGTGTCACTGGATTGCCACAAATAACAGGGACATGCACAGGGTGATGAAAACAAAGTTTTCGGTCACGATTATAGTCTTTGGTGTGGTTTCATGTGAGGGCCACATCATGCCACCTCACATCTTTGAAGTCGGTTTGAAAGCCAACACCAAAGTGTATCCGGATGTACTGAAAAGTGTGGTGATTCCCTCGTGCAATCAGGTGGCCGCTGGCAGATCCTGGGTGTAGCAGCAGGACTCGGCACAGGCCCGTTGAAGGATGCCTATGCATGAAACTATCGTGGTCAGAGTTGCACAACTCCCAGTCATACCTCTCCAGAGTCAGCACTGCTTTAATTTCAGTTGCAAGTTCAGGATGACAAGAAACAATGCCAAAATAAGCAGAGAGCACATACAGTGCCTAGCATTACCAAACAGTCACCTATCTGGTACTGGCTAGGCTTATCGTTGCTTAACCAGTGATCTTGCGAGAACTGGTGTGTCAATGTGATTGTGCTGTATGTTGTGCCATTGGATGTAGAACAGTTGAAATAGCAAGGTCTTGAATATATAAAGATGGAAAATAAATAAATAAAAACAACAAATGAAAACCAAAAAAAGTAAATTAGAAAAAAAAAAAAGAAAAAAGGGTGGAAGCGAATAAAAGTATAGAATTAAATAAAACACAAACAAAGAAAAATATTGAAAAATTTATAACAATGGGGGGGGGGGGAGCAAAGGTTTAATCAGGTAAGTAAAGAAAAGGAAAAAAATAACTCATTTGTATAGAAGGCGGATAAAAATATCTCAAGGAAAGGAGAGAAGTCAGCTATTAACATCAAAAGACTAAAAACAAAACATTTTTTTTTTTTTTTTAAATAAAAACCTTAAAATCTACTGGAGTCCAAAGAAATGAAGTCATCAAGAAAGAAAAACAAACAAACAAACAAACAAACAAGATGGTATTCCAGCCTTGTTTTGATAAAGTCTGTATAATCCACAGTTTATTAAAAAAAAACAAAAAAAAAAAAAAAAAAACATTTGTCCTTTGCGTACATACATACTTTTATAATGTACAATCTCTTCCTCCCCCTCAGCCAGGGTTACTGCCCCCAGGCATAGCTTCATAGCTTGTAATGAAGGCCTGGAAATTCTAACCCCGTGGCTTCTCTTCCCCAGTCATCACAATAGAAAGGGTCAGCTAGTCCGACATCTTTGTAGCAGGGGTCATGGGAACAACCGAGCAACAGTTTATGTCGTTGGCTCCAAAAATAAAAATAAGAAATAACTTCCATCTTGAATAAAAATTCCCCTCATTCTAGTACACTATTAATGCTGAATATGATAGAAGAAGAAGAAGAAGAAGAAAATGATACAGATGTAAACTCAAGAAATATTGGATGATGAAGCTGTTAAGATGGTTCAGAAGTTTTATTACCGTGGTAATACCATTGGAGTACAGGGTGGAGTAGGTGCTAGTGTGATTGCAAGAGTACAGGAGTATTTGTACTTACTTGTAATTGTAGTGGCATTTACCTGTGATAGGTTGAGCCGGTTTCAATGGTGTAAACTGTATCATGCATAAAGGCCATCCATCTCCATCGATTGGTAGCAGAGTCAATAGCATGATCGAAAGCCTGGCCTAACCTCAAATGTCTCCGACTCTTCACTGTACACATGTACATGGGCATTGTAGATCTATAGTATCTTTCAATAATCTGCAAAAATTTTGCTGGCATACCATCTGCCTGCATGATTCAGCAGAGTGACTTTCAATTAACAGTTGCAAAGGCAAACAAAGCAAAGAACTTTGGGTTGCTGAAACACTCAAGGATTTTCAAGGGTGGGCTGAAGTTTAAAGATCTGATCGGTATAACCTTTGCCTGGCCGAAAGCCACCTTGGGAAGGGCATGTGCACGAGTTACAGACGCTTTGGTATCGGCACAGCAGGAGAACAGCAAAGGACCTCACCACAACATCAATGAGGCTTATTCCCTGGTAATTTGAGCAGATTTTCTAGTAACCCTTTTTGAAGAATGGGAGAAACACTATCCAATCAGAGGGGGGAATGTTTCAGTGCACTAAATCGCCTTGAAGACTCGTAGAACCCACAGGGCAAGCACCTTAGACTCAGCATTGTAGATTTCCACCAGTATCCCATCAACAACAAGAGCCTTGTTTCGTAGCCAGCACAAGACATCTTTCACTTCATTTAGTATAGGAGGGCACGGTATTGTTATACAGACGAGTAGTTCTTGGAAAGAAACTTTGTTCATGGAAGTTACAGTTAGTTTTAGGTACACAGAAAAAAAAAAAGGAAAATTGTTTTATAGTTGTTGTAGATAGACGAGTCTTTGCTGTGATTGTTTTACAGGGAGGGAGTGGAATAGATGAGAGCTCAGTCGATCAGAGACCATGATTGTTTGTTCATGCGCATGTGCAAACTTAAGTCAAACTGGTATTTTTGTGCCCACAGGAAGAGACTTAAAGATGTAACAGGTGGAGGAAGGGTTATGGAAAAACTTAAAGGAGAGAGAAGCCAAGCTAGGTTGGGGATGGAGGGTGTTGTGCGGATTTAAAATAAGTCAGAGATAAGACAAGGAACAGGGTGATTTGATGTCACAGTAACCTGCTAGATGAGGGGGTGGAGTAAAAGTGACCGCCTTGTGTTCCTCAATTTTTTTTTTTTGGTGGGGGGGGTAATTCTGAGGAAGCAAATATAGGCCACAGGATTTTGTAAAAATGGAAAATAGACACCACCATCCTGTGAGACACTTCATAGACGGATAGAAAAAATTAAAAAGAGGAAACAAAACTGACAAATGGTACAAGATGTCACTACCACAGCAGACAGTCTCAACTGGTCACATATTTAGCCTCAGACCAACACAGTTGTGAAGTGTAGTGGGTGGGAAGGCAAAATTGTATGCACAATCCATTACTAATAGAGATTTGGTATCTGCTTGAATTTGAAAATATACTATTATTCTATTAACTGGACTTTTTATCCCATTAAAAAAGGGAAAAGTTATAGCCCATTAAAATTAGAGTAAGTGCTTTTGTACCTATTTTCTCATTAAATACTAATCCTTATTAACTCTTAACTGTGCACCAAACAGATACCAAACTACTTAGTGTGCTGCACTTTATCATAAAAAAAGGTCCATAGAAAATTTCAGTTAGATCAGCCCAGTAATTTCAGAGAACAGGTGGAACTTAAATACTAATCCCTATTGATCCCTAATGGATACCATACTACTTAGTTCACTGTACCCTGCCACAACAAAGCATATGGCAGTTGTAACAAGACAAGGAAGCCACATGCATTAAACGAAAGACAGAAAAGGCACGACTACATTAAGTTGCATAGGTGACATGCCGAAATGTACAAAAATGTTATATTAACAAGTTCATCCTTGGCCTTCGGGTCAAGATCAAAGTGTAGTATCTGTTCTTCAGATGCTGCACTTAAGATAATTTGTACCAGTCAATGGAGGGGAAACCCTCTATACTGGGACAATTATTATTTTTGGTAACCAGAGTGCCCCCTTTCTTTTAGGGGAGCTGGTTTTTACCTCACATTAAAAACGGCCTTGTGCCTAATTTGCTCAGTGGGGGAGCAAATAAACACCATCTGTTCTTCAGATGCTGCACTTCAATTTATTGTTCTCTCTCGGTGGAGGAGAAATCCTTCACAACAGAGACAATTTGTATTTTTGTTCCTTTTCTCCACGTTAAAAAACGACCTTGGTGTCTAACTCTGTCCCGTGGGGAGGCACTGTAAATAGGAACAAGCTCGATTTTTGGTTTGACAGAAAAAAAAGTGATGACTAAAGTATCCGAGATGTAAACTCGCATCAACTGGCACTTTAAACCTCTCCAACTCTCACTCACTAAGTTTTTTTTTTTTTTTTTTACATAGGCATCATCACTTATCAAGGCCCAGAGGCCACTTGAGGATAAGGGTTAAAGAGTGTACAGTAGTCAATTGGACAATATAGTCATCATTAGTAATGGAAATTCGGTAAATTTGTTAACTGAAGTGGAATGGCTCATCAAGAACTTGTAACAGTTTCAGTTTGGACTATAAAGACTGAATTTTTGAGATGGGGCTTAATAATCTGTATTATTTAGATTATTCGAACAACTTTTCTCATCTTGGGTGTTATTTTTACGTTTCGGTTGACATCTCTGACATTTTTCAGGTATATCTTGTCGAACACATAAATCTTTCTGTCGAACTTGGGATTCTGCCTAGAATTTCAAACGGAATCCTTTATTTAATCTACAGAGGCAGCATGTTCTCATTTGATCAGCCATGAACGGGAACAAGTCCTAAGCATTTGCAATTGTATTTTGACTATCGCTCGTACTGACGATCGAATCTTCAACCTCCAAAAGGGTGTAATTTTTACAACTGAATTTTATTAATTTTATAGAGTTTGACAAAAGGATTCCCAAGTTAGACAAGATAACATCTGAAAAAAATTGAGAGGTTACATCGATCAAAATATTGCGAAAATAACACTCAAGATGAGAAAAATACTCCAGAAGAGTGTAACTTTACAACTGAATTTTACCATGTATTTTATCCACTACAAGTGTTTGCAGACAATTGTAGTATGAATTTTAGGAGACTGAAACCTTATTTCGTTTCTAGATGTACAATCTTATTACTTATCACTATATATCTGTTTTTATTACTACATATTACTTATTATATATCTATTTTTATTACTACATGTTACTTATCATTATATATCTGTTTTTATTACTACATATTACTTATCATTATATATCTGTTTTTATTACTACATATTACTTATCATTATATATCTGTTTTTATTACTACATATTACTTATCATTATATATCTGTTTTTATTACTACATATTACTTATCATTATATATCTGTTTTTATTACTACATATTACTTATCATTATATATCTGTTTTTATTACTACCTATTACTTATCATTATATATCTGTTTTTATTACTACATATTACTTATCATTATATATCTGTTTTTATTACTACATATTACTTATCATTATATATCTGTTTTTATTACTACATATTACTTGTCATTATATATCTGTTTTTATGACTACATATTATTATTTATTATATCTGTTTTTATTACTACATATTACTTGTCATTATATATCTGTTTTTATTACTACATATTACTTATTATATATCTGTTTTTATTACTACATATTATATATCTGTTTTTATTACTACATATTATATATCTGTTTTTATTACTACATATTACTTGTCATTATATATCTGTTTTTATTACTACATATTACTTATTATATATCTGTTTTTATTACTACATATTACTTGTCATTATATATCTGTTTTTATTACTACATATTATTACTTATTATATATCTGTTTTTATTACTACATATTACTTATTATATATCTGTTTTTATGACTACATATTACTTGTCATTATATATCTGTTTTTATTACTACATATTATTACTTATATATCTGTTTTTATTACTACATATTACTTATTATATATCTGTTTTTATGACTACATATTACTTATTATATATCTGTTTTTATGACTACATATTACTTATTATATATCTGTTTTTATTACTACATATTACTTATTATATATTTGTTTTTATTACTATATATTACTTATTATATATCTGTTTTTATTACTACATATTACATATTTATAAAAGTAGTGGATAAAATACTCTTCCGGAGGTTTAAGTTCAAAACACAATTGCAAGTTACTTAAAACTTCTACCCAATTGTGGCTGTCAGAACAAGAGCATGCTACCCCCGTGGTTTAAATAAAGGGTTCCATTCAAAATTCTGTACAGATTCTCAAGTTCAACAAGATACACCTTGCATTGACTGAAATCTTGTGCAAATAACACTCAGGATGTGAAAAGTAGTCCGAAGAATCCAAATAATATAAAGACATATATCAGACAGGGCTCCACAGACAAATTTATTTTCAGTTGACCTTTGACACCTAGATATTTTCTATTTACCAACCAAATAAAAAAGTTACTAGCCAAACATATGTGAATTTTGTGAACATGACATCTTCAATCTGTGATGATTATGTACATAATAAAGATTTTTCCATATTTTTTTTATAAGTATAATTCTAAATATACAACAAATTTTATGTTGATACTTGAAGATATAAGCATTCTAATTTCTTCAGATGTTTTTTTTAAACAGCCTTCGTTTAAAAAAAAAAAAAAAAATGAGTATATTGTTCTATTAAACTTTTATTGCTTAAATAATTTAACTTTGTTCGTTTTATTAAAAAAAAAAAAAAAAAGTTGAAAAGATATTTTTCACTCAGTAGTGAGCTTTGGAAGATTGTCAGTGAAAGAAACACAATTGCCAAAAAATAAGCGTTTCATTAATTCTAGTCGCCACTTTGAAAAATCACTTGCAAATGTGACTGTTTCACTCGCAATGTAGAGCCCTCTTGGATCATTCAGATTACAGTTCTCATCTTGGATGTCAATCTCACAATGTTTCAGCTAATGATCCATTTCAGATACATCTCATTGAACTCAGGGATATAAGCAGAATTTTTAACAGAACCCTTTATTCAATCCACGGGGGTAATTTGCTCTTGTTCTGTCAACCATGATGAAGTAGAAGTTCTTAGCAAGTCATAACTGTATTCTCAGTACTCAGTCTCACGTACTGAGAAACTTCAATCTCCTAAAGACTGTGACTTAGAACTGATTATTACTTAACACTTTTTATTCATTGCACCACAGGCGCTTGATGAGATAAAACACATCTGCAGAAGATCGCAGGTTAGATCAGCCAAGATGTTGTGAGAATAACACTCAAGATGAGAACAGTAGTCGGAATAATCCAAATTATCAATCCTCATCTCAATAATTCTGAAACAATGTTTCCTTGCTTAACTATGCCTGGATTTATTTTTAATTTTATGGAGGTAGGTCCTGATAGAATATGTATTCACAAAAAAAAAAAAAAAAAAAAGCTTGCAAACTCGTTCAAGGACTGGTCCATTATGCTTAAACACCCCCTGAACCTTTTAGTAAGTGCAAAAGTTAAAACCCTAAAATGCTTCATTGGATTTTTGAATTGAAGAGAGTTCAGATGCTTTGTATATAATTTTTTTAATTTTCATATGCACGATTGAATTTTTTATGAAAAGTTAACAGATTCAACATCTTGCATATCATTTGGTACAACTGTATTCATTTCTATATAAAACAAACAGTTATTATTATACGAAGGTCGTTACAAAAGTTTTACCTCCTATTTTTTTTTTTTTAAACTCAAATGCAAGGACGGGAGTGGTACGAAAAAAGCGAGCAACCTTTTGTGCTCCAGAATTTGTTTTGCTATATAATCAACACCATTCTCTTTCCAGCGATGAACAATGACTGCACATGGGCGTCCAGAGTGGACGTTGTCATATGAGGGTCATTCCAAAAATAAAGCCTCCTATTTTTTTTTTAAACTTGAAGAGCTACAAAGACATTAAGCAAACAACCTTTTGTGCTCCAGAATTTATTTTTCTACATAGTCACTACCATTCTCAATGCACTTTCTTCAGGAGCCAAATGACAGATCTCTGCTACTGATGCACATCCATGACAAAGATTGCTTTCTTAGGATCTGACATCATCAATATCTACAATAGAGACACGAAACTTTCAAGTCGTGAATGCATAAGTTCAGTCACAACAATGCAATTTGCAATCCCTTTGATTCACTCGGGCAGAATAAAAATAGGAGGCATTACTTTTCAAACGACCCTTATATTACAGCTCTGTAGATGTTTAACTGGTGTATATATACACCAGGTATAATGTCCTATCTGCTCCCATATAGATCGTTCACCTCTCGCACCTCAACATTATCCAGATCAGACACTACAGCAACATCCTTGTTTTTTGGCATAAGCCAGCTCTTTCTCACTCTCGTGAGAACATCCGCTCTGTTCTTCTTGGAGGTCACCATGATTACACGCAGCTTCAGAGAAAATTCCTGCATCAGTTCAGCCAGCATCCCAAGCCGGCGCTTCACCAGCATCTCCACTGCCCCTTTCGTCCTTATCCTTTTATCGTTTGAAATCATGGATTTAAGCCAGGCAAACACAGTTGTCGAGTCTGTTTTTTCAAAGATGTCGCGTAGTCCCCATTTCAAAGCCAGATTCACTCCTTTGGTAACCGCATCCAATTTTGCCAAATTGATGTGGTTAGCATCATCCTTCTTCCTTAACCAAGCCACATCCTCTGCACCCACTCCACCCACTTCCAAGATAACACCTGTTACAATGCCGCTTGCATCACACCACACGACTCCACCCAGTGTTCGCAGCATGTTCAATGAACTGGGTCATACCTTTACACTTTTTTCAGGATTTCTTTGATCAAGACGGCTGTTTTTCCTCCCACTTTATCACCCATTCCTCTTCTTTTTTTTTTATTACATTTTCACCCCTAAACAAAGCACATTGCCATTTTGGTGTAGGGGGCTACTATCAGGGGCAATAACTACTGGGGTACTATGTAGGGATTTGGGCAGCAAGATGTCGGTTCACGTTACACTTGAACTTCTGCACGTCAATACAGTTGGGGAAGCAGGGACCTGGAATGGAATTCCAAAGTCTAACAGTTCTGGGGAAGAAACTACTGGAGTAGAAAGATCTTTTACATCTAGGAATCTCTACTGTGTGGGGGTGGGATTTTGCTGCCTGTCGGGTTTGTCGAGGGTGTTTACGTCGTGGGGGAACAGGTGCTTGCAGTTCGTCAGAGCATTCACCATTAAAATACTTGTAGAACAGGCAGAGGGATGCAACATTTTGTCGATGGGACAGAGGCTGAAGCTTAGATGACAGTTCAGGGCCTATCAGATTGGCGACTCTCTTTTGAACCTTGTCTAGGAGTGAGAGACTAGTAGCAGATGCACCAGCATAAATATGACAGCAATACTCCATACATGGGTGAATGATGACCTTATAGAGGTACAGGATACTTTCAGGTGTTAGTAGTTTTCTAGTACGGTAGAGAGAACTTACCTTCTTCGCAGCAGTCTTGGCAATGCTTTCAATGTAATTGTTTCAACTCATGTTTCCAGTGAACGTTAGACCAAGGAGTTTGAAAGATGTACTCTCAGATAAAGAGTCGTTGGCCATTGCTATTGGTGGTAGAGAAGGTTTCTTGTAATTATTGAAGGAAAATAGTTTATTCTTAGTGGCATTTAACGTGACCATCCATTTTTGTCCCCATTCCACTACAGATTGGAGGTCATCCTTTAGTGTTTCTGCCATTTCTTTAGATATGTGTTCATTTGTTTTCCGGTCGTGCCTGTTATAGAGTGTGGTGTCATCAGCATATATACCCATTTCAGGGGCAATTTTGTCGGGGAGGTCATTTATGAATATTAGGAACAATAGAGGTCCAAGGATAGACCCTTGGGGCACTCCCGCATTTATATCATATTGTTTAGATGTACGACCGTCGAGGACAACTTGGATTTTTCTCTTATCTAAGAAGGATTTAATTATGTTAAGTATTCTACCAGTGATACCGTATGATCTAATTTTCCTGAGGAAACCCTCATGCCATACCCTGTCAAAAGCCTTGGATATATCTAGAGCTACCGCTCTGCCCTCCCCCGCTTTGTCCAGTGAATGGTATATACGTTCAGGATGTCTGCTGTGGAACGGGTTTGTCTAAATCCATATTGATGGTAAGTCAGAAGTTTAGCATCTGTAAGGTGGTGAACTAGAGCATGGTTAATTGAGGTCTCATATATTTTGGCAAAAAGTGGGAGGAGGCTAATGGGGCGATAATTTAATGGGTCAGTTCTTTCGCCAGAATTCTTGAATACTGGTACCACAGATGCAGTTTTCCAACAGCTCAGAAAGCAAGATTCATTAAGGTATTTGTTGTAGAATTTGGAGAGAACTGGAGCTACTTCAGCTGAGCACTTTTTTAATAGCACAGCTGGGATGAGATCGGGTCCACATGCTTTTGAAGTGTCAAGGTTTTTTATGATAGCATGCACCTGAGCAGGGGTGATTTTCAGATTGTCTAGCGTGGCGTCTTTCCGCATAGGAAAGTCAGGTAGGGGGTGGTTGAGAGGATCCAGTGTGGAGTTTGAGGCAAACCGACTGGCAAGCATGTTAGCGTTCTCGGTTGCTGAGCAAACAACCTCATGATTGTTGGTTAGTGTGGGAATTGTTGATTGCCCATTATTTACTACACTGTTGTAGATTTTCCAGAAGGTATGCCTCTTGATGTAGCAGCATGCTGGTCTAAGCCAGCCAGCAATGTAGACTGCTGCATATGGAAAAATCTCCCCCTTGTTGAGCTCTTCTTTCATTTGCAGGATCTCATTCCCTCTTCGAAATTCCAAGCCACCTGACGCACTTTGTTTTAGCTTTAGCCCCAAGGCCACTCCCCTGTCCAATTCTGGTGCCTTGGCGACCAACCTAAACTTCTTGAAGTGAACTACCACCTCCTTTGCAGTCATCAGAATTTCATTTACAAGGATGCAATCAATGGACAAGCTGACAGCACCGTCTCTTTTCCCCCATTCTTTCTAGAACCTTCCTCAGAATGGTCGACATGATCTTGGATGCCGAGTTCAACCCAAACACCATTTTCATAAGCAATAAATTTTGCCTTTATATCTGATCAACTGGTACTTCCAGAGTTTTTTTGCTAATGCGGAGTTGCACCGTTCATTTGCCTCCATTCTCTAATGGTTTCACTGCATACATCTACAGTGTCACCGCAAGTATGTCACTCAATGTATTGGTTCAACTCTTGGAAATCCAGAACTGGTCTGACCTTCTCTTTTGTTGGTTGCAAAATGGCCATCAATGTCCGATTCAACGTCATCTGTCCACAACAAAAGTATGCCCATCTCGATCTATCTGTTCACTTCTCATTCAAAATCCTTTCTTGCTCCTCCTTTGATCAAATTATTGTAGCATGCCACCCTGTTTGTTAGTGTCAGTGGTTTATTCTTTCATACCCATTTCACCATCCACTGATTCCCGTTGAATTCCACTTGAAAATCCAGATCACCAATCAATATCCATCTCTTTTCTCCGATCCCTTCACTGACCCGCTCTGTTGAGTGGATCAATGAAGGAATCGGATATCACAACACACCCAGCCAGCCCGAACCTCACACCATCGCTGCTGACTGTGACGCCTACAAGTTGGCGTATTACATCCATTCCAACAATCGCTTGGACGTCAGACACTAGTTGGTCAGCAACAACCGCATGAACCCTTATCCGGTGATTCTCAATTTCAACCATGATAATCCTCCTCCCTCGACATTTCACTCATGACCCATTAAATGACACTATTTCACCCTTCCCTTTCCATCCACTGACCAGGCTTGTGTGCACCATAGCAGTGGTACAGCCAGAGTCGATCAGTGTCACGACTTCTTGTCCTTCCACCAGGATTTCCCACTTGCCAGTTTCCGGACTTGTGTAGTTCACTGCCATGTAACCACTCCGATTACACCTGTAGCACACCGTCTTTTCCAAGAATTTCCTGCAGTCTCTCCGTAGATGCAGACTTCCACATTTGAAACATGCACCTTGCGGTCTCAGTTTCTACTCACATCTTTCCATGCTGTTGCCGCCATTCTTACAGACCCAGAGGGTTGGGTGCTCACTAATATTTTCGCAGTTAGGAGCAGCTCACTCAGCTCCAAGGTCTCAACACCTGAGACCTGCTGCGACCTCTTGGAAATCTTCTCCAGGAACTCAATGACAAACGCCACCTGGGCAACGTGACTCGCTGCCTGCCTCCTAATTCCTGCTAGCTCCATCAATCTTTTAAGTTAATTAGTGTACACATCAATGAATTCCTTCATCCACCTCTTTTAATCTGTTGAATGCCTCAAACGGGCCCTTGGCAAATGCCTGGATTAATCTGACTTTAGCGTCATCCTGTTCCTGTTCGTTTAGCTCCAAATATAGGGCTAGCGCGTCCCCCTCTAAGAACAACGGTATCACTGTGGCAACATCGCCTATGTTTTGGAGCTTCACCAATAGGTCCACTTTTTTTAGCCAAGCCACCACATCCCTAACCCTAACCCTAACCACATCACCTTCGCCACTGAATGGCTTTATCATATTGTTCAGACCGGTGGCCATAACCGAGATAGCTTGTTCTTCTGGTTTTAACTCAAGAAAAATCCTAGCAACAGGCTAACAAACGCATGGCTTGAAATCCAACAATGTGACTAGCACCGACAATTGTCAAAGATACGGATTCATTCCTGTACTTCTCAACTGAAGCTGATTTTATACTTTAATTCCCTTCATTTGCATGTGTGCGGCATGATTTCGCAAAACTTTATGAGATCACAGTTCATAAAACCACGGGAGCCATCTTTGATCTCTCTCTTTCTTGTACGACTCACCCGACACACGCATGCAGTAAGACATATGTTTATCTTTCTCTTAACTTTAAACAACAGTTTCCTTTTTTCAAATTTCAATCATATTCTGCAAAATCAAAAACAAAAAAAAACAATTTTCCTCTACAAAACAACCAAACTAAGCACCATGAATAAATATTTTTATATTTTAAAGCATAAAAACTTTTAAATAAATAGTTTTATGTTTTAAAGTGTAAAAACTTTTTTCCAAAATTATTGGATTCCGCTTTAAAAGTCCCAAAGAGAGTTGGTATGCCATAAAACAAAACAACCAAACCAAACACCATGAATAAATATTTGAAGATATAAAGAACTTGAAACATAAAAACATTTTCCATAATTACTGGTCAGTACTAGACATTTTCAAAGGGGTTGATATGCTGCAAAAAAAAACAACTGTCTCACAGGAATTAGTGGCCTTTGGACCTTGATGAGTAAAATCTTTGAGTTGTCTTCTATATATATATAAAAGACAAAATGTATGTATGTATGTAGGTATGTGTGTATGTTTGTGTGTCTGCTTAAAAACTTTCGACAGACACAACAAAAATTCACAAACTCAGTATCATATTAAACCTCCATCCTTTGCTCGAAAAATATCGAAAAATTGGCCAAAAACATTCATTTTTTTCACCCCGAAATCGACAATTTTCGACAAGGGGGGGGGGGGTCAACAAAAACGGCCCTCTCGTGACAACGACTGGTTCTACGCATGCGTCAGATGACGTCATGACCTGATTTACTTTAAATAGTTGAAAAACTGATTAAATTTCATGTACGTCGCGTTAGGTCAGTTAATTAACGCATTGATTCATTATCTAAAAGTTTTGGGTTCGAATCGTGGTGTGAGATGTCTTTTCTTTTTTTTCAATGAACCTGGTCATTGACAACGTCGTCGTCGTAACGCTCGATGACTTCCGTGCGCGCACCTGTCAATTTTGTTCTTAAATAAATTCAAACATCTTTCACTAACTCATTCTGGTTGGCCGATTTTATTTTCAAACTTTGCCTCAGGGCTTCGGGTTCGATCCTACCCCCCCCCCCCACGGCTTCTTTTTTATTTAACACCACACACACCTACTAACACCCGGGCAACGCCGGGTACCCCCGCTAGTCTATAATATAAATCAATGTCTGTTTAAATGTATGTATGTATGTATGTATATATATCTACCTAAAACTTTCGACAGAGACGACAGATTTCCACCCAATCGATAGCGTTTTGAAGCTCGACCCTTCGGTCGACAAATATCGAAAAATTGGCTAAAAATATTAATTCCTTCACCCTCAACTGGGCACTTTTCTACAAGGAGGGGGGGGTCTCTTTTTTCGAAAGTCATCTCCTCTTTTCGATTGACTAGCCTTAATTAAATCTTCGTCACTTTCGGTTTGGCGATGGATGCAACAGCAAAGACGTCACTTTTTTTTTTCACATTCTTTTCCTCCTTCGGTGTACAGGTTCGAGCCTGCCTGCCTGCCTGCCTGCCTGCCTACTACCACTTTTTTTTTTTTTTTTTTTTTTTTGCTCAACACACACACCCAAACACCCAGGCAACGCCAGGCACCCAGGTTAGTTTATTAATAAGCACCAATCCACTATCTAGTAAATGCTAAACTTCTTTCTGACAAACAGTATGGATTTAGGCAAACCCGTTCTACTGCAGATATTTTAATTGTCATCTCTGAACGCATATAATATGCACCGGATAAGGCAGCAGAAACCCTTAATATATCCAAAGCCTTTGAGAAGGTCTGGCATAAAGAGCTTCTAATGAAAATTAAATCATGTTGTATTTCTGGATGAATACTCAACATAATCAAATCCAGGTTGTCCTCAATGACAGCACGTCTAAAAAATATGATATTAATGCAGGTAGACCTTTATTATTCCTGATATTCATAAACGACCTCCCGGATAAAACTGTGTCCGAGATGGGTATATTTGCTGATGACACCAAGTCCATTATTTACTTCTCCCCCATTTAGCCCCAAAAGTCCCTAAGTTCAGCACCATGCAAAACTACTAAATAGACATACACAGAAAAATTGAGTAAAATAGTCCCAAAAATGGAGTGTTTTTATTAGTCCTAAAGGAGCCCCTGGGGCACACCCAAGAGTTATCGCGAAGTATAGATAAATAAAATTATATAGAAATCAGTTAGTTACTACAACTTTTCAGAAAGTTTTATAAAAATCCAAGGAATTAATTTTTTTTAATAAGCATAAAAGTGTCAATTGTAGCCATTTTAACCCAAAAGGCACCCCTAGGGGGACAACCAGAGTTTTTTCCGGAAAATCCGTTCTGTTACTTTTTTACTCATATCATGTTTAATGTTTGTGCAAGATTTAAAAAAATTTCAAGCCAAATTTTTTTAAATTTCAAGGCAAATTGAGAAAAGTGCAGACAGACAAACGGACAAAGGTGAATTTACAGGTCCGTCCTCCTTTTGTCAGGGGACCAAAAATGCTTTATGAATAGTAGTGCAAACACTGGGGAAGCAATTTTGTGTGTGTGTGTTATTTTTGAGGGAGGGTATACATCAATAGTAAATGTCTGCTTTTGTTCATGTGAATATAATATCTATAGCATAATTGTCTCCGTTTGTCTGTCTATCTGTCTGTCTGTCTGTTCTACTTTCTCTGAAACTATTGAGCTGATCTGGCTGAAATTTTGTATGAACCTTTTTAATGATAAGGTGTAGTGAAATAAGTATTATGGTATCTGTTCAATGCATAGTTAGGGATTAGCCACCAGAATATCACATCTACTCTAGAAGCTATCTCAGAAACTACCGAGCCAATCTAGCTGAAATTTTATACAGACTTTTTAATGATAAGGTGCAGCGGACTAGGTATTATGGTATCTATCCGAGGAATTAGCAAAGATTAACGCAAAAATGAGCATAAATTTAACCATATTCAGACATTAAATTGGCATAAAGCACTCGTTTTAAGTTAAGTTTTTGCCCGTTTTAAATGGGCTAAAAAAAAAAAACGTCTAGTAATATTTCTGAAAAAATAGTCGATTTTGTTGTTTCTTTAAGGGAGACTGATTAAACGAGAGATGCCCAAAGAGGCATAACCGTGGGAAAACAAAATATACGACTCGAAAACCACGCTTGGAATGCAGAAATGTGCCTAATCAGATTAAAAATACAGCCACCATTCACGGATGCATGAAGCCATGTTCCTACCTCTCGGTTGGTGCACCAAGCACTAGTTTCTCCTCCTAGGACAGGGTACAGAAAGAGAGTGTTTAGAATTTAGAGTGAGGGATCAGTTTTAAATACAAATTTAACATTAAATCATTTTTTATTTCCAGGTCATTCTAAGATTTTAGGGTATTTTTTTTTTTTTGTCTTTATTTCTTTTTTAATATGGGGTATAAATTCCTTGCTTTCTTCTTTTTTTTTTTTTTTGAAAGGGGTCTACTTATTATGCGATTACATGTAGTTTTTACAAACTTGCCACTCGTACGTAGAATTTGGTGTTACAAAAATTTAGTTAACTGCGCTAAAAAGCTAGAATGGTTCGGAATTGGGGGATCATTTTATATTAAATTTATATACAAAACTGATCCCTCACTCTAAATGCTTTTTTCTTCCCCTTCTTTTCACTTTCTCGGGGTGTTCACGCGTAATTGCCTAAAAAAAAGTAGAATCTCATTTGGGGGCAGAAAGAAGGATATTGAAAGTGAAGGATATTAAATCTAAAAATTTACTCCCTAAAAAAAAAAAAAAAAAAAAAAAGTATAGTCACACAAAGATGGAGAAAGAGAGAAAGAAAAAGAAAAACTTGTAAAATGCTTAGAAACCGACACGCTGCAACGCCCTTCCCCCTCCAGGGCCTTTCGATGCAGTAGCGATAGAATTTTGTCACACAATGATCCAAATTGAAGTAATCGTGCATCGAAAAGTGCAAAGAGCCAGACTGTGGGTGGCAGCAGACTGAAGAGTATGTGTAGAGGAAGACGAGGGGGGGGGGCACACTAATCTGCCGAGGTCGGTACAAAGTGTATTTGGCTGATATGCTATCACGGCTACGACTACCAGACTGCTGCTGCTGTTGTTGCATCTAACAATTAGCCTTATACTCTTATCTCTCTCTCTCAGTCATATATATATATATATATATATATATATATATATATATATATATATATATATATATATATTAGGGAAAGCGTTGGAGAGAAAAGAGGGGAAAGAAAGAGGTGCAAAGGAAAGAAAAGAGGGGAAAGAAAGGAAAGAGGGAGAGAGGAGAAAGAAGAGGAGAGAGGGGAGAAAGAAGAGGAGAGAGGGGAGAAAGAAGAGGAGAGAGGGGAGAAAGAAGAGGAGAGAGGGGAGAAAGAAGAGGAGAGAGGGGAGAAAGAAGAGGAGAGAGAGGAGAAAGAAGAGGAGAGAGAGGAGAAAGAAGAGGAGAGAGAGGAGAAAGAAGAGGAGAGAGAGGAGAAAGAAGAGGAGAGAGAGGAGAAAGAAGAGGAGAGAGAGAGGAGAAAGAAGAGGAGAGAGAGAGGAGAAAGAAGAGGAGAGAGAGGAGAAAGAAAGGTGGCGAGAGGAGAAAGAAAGGTGGCGAGAGGAGAAAGAAAGGTGGCGAGAGGAGAAAGAGATGGTAAGAGGGGAGATAAGAGAAAGACGCGGAAAGAGGGGAGAAGGAAAAGGGAGAGAAGGAACAAGAGGGGAGAGAAGGAAAAAGAAGGGTAAAAGGGAAATAAATAAAAAAGAGGGAGAAAGGGAGAGCGAGGGATGGGAAGGATAGTGGGAGATCAACATTGTGTATATTTAAAAAAAAAAAAAAAAAAATGAGCAAGTAGACATTAAAATCTATGAGTTACCCACCCCTCTGTCTCTCCGTCCACAATGGTTCTCAACTTTCCTTGAAAAGGATTTTTTTTTTTTTCACATTAAAAGAAATTTGGGACAACTTTTTGAGAGGAGAAAAGAAGTCTTTTGAAATAAATTAAAAAGTTGTATAAAAAAAAGATTTTATTTTTAAATTTTCAATTCTAAATAAAAAAAAAAAAATTCGATTCTAAATTATTTTTTTTTTTAATAAATTAATCTAAAAAGTAAAACTAAATAAATAATTCTAAAAACAAATAAAATAGTTCTCGAAAAATAAAATAGTTATAAAATATTAGAAAAAAAATTATTATTAAAAAAAAATAATAATTTCGAAACTTTTGTTTTAAAAAGGCTGGAGGAAAATTGTAGTCATGTAAATATTAAAAAATTCTTCAATTGTTATTTTTAATGATAAGTGAATAAAACCAAGCGTTCTTGGCCTTTTGGTCAAGATCAAAGTGTAGTACTTCATTTTCTCGTTCTCTTTCGGTGGAGGAGAAATCCTTCACGACTGAGACAATTTTTATTTTTGTACATTTTCTCCACGTTAAAAAACGACCCTGGTGTCTAACTCTGTCCCGTGGGGAGGCATAGTAAATAGGTACTATTACTCCTATACTTATTGCTGAATTATACTCTTTGCTGTTTTGTTATCATGATAGTATCCTCCCAAGCATTACCTCCTCTATTGGAGCACTATTGTACTATCTATCATTAATAAAATGGGATATTTAATGATAAGCGAATAAAACCAAGCACTAAATTACCAACCATGGCGCTGCTACGGACTGTCCCAAATCCAACAGAGTTTAAGTCATTTTTTAAATGTCCTTTATCATTGTGCAGTTCTAGAAGGTCCACCTTCCCATTCTCTTTGAAAAGGGGTTAATTTATTGCTAAACACTTAAGGTGCCTTTACCGGGGAATGCCGAGAGAGCTGCACAGGCATTTTTACCAGACCATAGTGTAAATCAATGATGTGCAATTCATTGAAAGGGGTAAAAAAAATTCTCAGCATGCACAGGCCAGGATCAGAGTGTAGTATCTGTTCTGATGCTAAATTTTGTGACAAAATCTACTTAACCAATCGATTAAGTTTTTTTTTTTTTTTTTTTTTTTTGTGTGTGCAAAGGTTTTTTTTCCTCAAAGGACCGACGGTAAGGACTGGTTTTGTTTTGTTGTGTTAGCCCATTAGGGCAATATTAACTGTTTATTTTTTCCTTCTTTTTGCAGATAGTTTCGCACTCGCTAGGACTTAAATAGCCGGCAGGTTCAGGGAGACTTATGTACCTTTTTAGGCGACAGTCTCCCTGTCTCCGAATCGGCGGGTCTTTGTTCAGAATGGACCGGGCCCCTTACTCGCCTGAGAGAGGAGATGCCCTCAACGCCATGCTCATAGGCGGTGAAATTCTGGGAGCATCAATCATATCCGGAGGGGTTATACCCGGTGGCACCCCATATCTGTCTGCATCCATAAAGGTTACGCCTGGTGGCACCCCGTCCATCCGCGTTCATAGGGGTTACGCCCGGTGGCACCTCATGTCCGTTCGCATTTGTAGGGGTTATGCCTAGTGGCACTCCACTGCTAAGGATCACAATCTTGCCCACACCTGGTGGTACCACAGGTTCAGTTACCAAACCTAGTGTTCTGGGAGCACCATATGTTACGTTCATGGAGCACCATACGTTATTGCATGCATGTGTTGGGAACGCCCTTTACATTGCCCGGAGGCACATGTGCTCCGGGAGTAATGATTCGACAGCCGGTCATGGCCAATGCTAAGCTCAGAGGCAATTCTGCTTCAGAGAAAGAGGAACGAAAAACCACCACACCAGGAGGCGAATCAAGTCCAGAGCCGCTTGCGTTCACGAATGGGTCGGAACTATCGTTGGGAGACTTCTTGAATCCATGAACAATGCCAGAGCCCATAAGAATAGCCCAGAGCCGGGAAGAAGGGGATACAGAGTAGAGAAAATAGGTGGAGGTAATACCAAGATCGAATGGGAGAAAGCCATTAAAAATGCCAAAAAGCCATTTCAGGCTAGCGAGAAGGGAAAACCAGTCACTGGTGAACAGCCTGCAAAAACGTGTGAAAAACTAAAAAAGGTGAAATCCCTGGAACTTATAAGACCAGATGGGTGTTCCTCAAATAGTCCAGAAAACCGGCAAAAAGAGGATTGGTCAGCTCTTGTGATATCGGATTCACCAATTTCGGAGACACATAAGATGCCGGAAAGAAGCCCGTAAAAGGACAATAGAAAAGAAGCAAGGCCGGCCTGCAACAAGCTAGGGCCCACATGAGAAAAGGTCACCAAGTTATTACAAGGATCTCTTCAAGACGAAGTACAAAAAATACACGGAAAGGAATGATATAAAGATCATCCCAGGGATAATGGAGTGAATCCAGAAAAGATCGGTATCAATCCTCACGCAAGGAACTCATAGAAGTCCCAAAGAACAGAAGTTAGAAGTGATAGGCGACCTGAAGATACAGGCATAGTACACAGTCAGGCACAGTTTTGCAACGTGGGATCTCCTTCCATCAAATAAGGAGGAATCCGAAAAACTAGCAAGGGGGGGGGCACTCATGTGGAAGAACATCCACATGAAGCCAGGGTAAAAGACAAACAAACATCACAGTCCTGGGAATCCTTTGCTTTGTTAGCAAAGAGCATATTGAGGCAATAATGTCCCAATATGGGGAAGTAGAGAAGTTTAAACCAGTCAGAGGCCCTAGGAACATAACTGGGGACTACAGGTTGCTAGTTAGGTTAGACAGAAAGGGCTTCAACAAGATACCAGCACAACTAAGTTGCAAGACAATGTCGGTGATAGTAGAGGCTCCGGCCAATAAAGAAGCAGAAAAAAATGACAGAAGAAAAGTCTTCCTCTGTGGCCCCTAGACAGGAAAAAAATGGGAAGTTTCCATTCTGGCCCGGGGAGAGACTCTGCAAAGTAGATAGCAAGCAAGTAAGAGGGCAGCTCAATGGGCATCAGAAAAGATACCTAAAGAGCCTAGAGGGGTTGAAGGAGATAAAGGGGAAAAAAAGTCTCAAACCTGAGAAACTTTAAGGAGGCCTACAGGATAATCACCTTTGTGACAATGAATAGGTGAGGAAGGGTGAAGGTGCTATGGCGAACGCTGGGGGTTGGGAAAAAAGCATTTCTTGAAACTTATAGACATCGAGCACCCATCACTAAACAATATAACGAGCAGATATGAAGGGAGAGTCCCAGTTTATGCGCATTTTATAGAGCATTGGAACTAATCTTCCCCCTGAACGTTGGAGGCCTATCAAGGGACGGACGGATTACGTCTGACCTGCTCTCAAGCAGTTTTGGTCAGGCCTTTGACGTCCTTACCGCCAAGGATTTTAGACCTGTGTGTAATGAATACTATTAGGTAGAGAAGCTTGAACCTAGCTATTTTGAATATGAGATTCCCAAGTATGGCTACTCACGCGCTGGGATCTTGTGGGCCTTAAGGTAGACATAGCTGCTCTTCAGGAGACTTGTTTCGTTTCATATGGGGATTGTGATGTGCAGATGAACAACTTTAACGTCTACTCAGCATATAGTAATCTTCGTAGTTGTGGGGTATTTGTGCTCGTTAGTCACACCCTATCTGCGACAGTAAACGTAGTTCACGTGGATGCTCAGGGAAGGCTGGTTGTGGTCGATGTTGCCGTTAAAAGCTGTAAGAACCAGATTACTGCAGCTAGTGAGAGGGTTTCTTTTTTTTATGTGTGGAGAGTTTCTCTCAGGTCTAAAGCAGGTAGTGTTAATGGGGGACTGGAATGCCATCCTAGACTCCAATATAGATAAGGTCGAGGGGATAGAGTGTTGAATAAGTGTGAAAGAAGTCTGTCTGACCTGATGGCCTTGTGCAATCTTGTTCACAGGTTTTGTCTGGATTACCCAGAGAGGGAGATTTAGACATGGCACACTAGTGTGGCCTTCTGTTCGAGTACTTATCTGGACAGAATGTTAGTTAGAAGGGGCGTCATAGATTTTTTATCTTGTTCCACATTCCACTGGCTAGACCATTCGAACCATAAACTGGTTATGGCTCGTTTGAAGTTAAGCGGTAGGCCTAGGTTGGCTAGGTACTGGAAGCTGAAAGCCTCCTTGCTGGAGATGATTCACTTCCAGGAACAGCTAACATCACTAATTCAGTGGGAACTGGTGGCAGCGGCTATTGAGAGTAGCTGGTGGGTTAAGATTAACACCACAATTAGATGCTTTTATATCCAATATAGCCAACGCCTCGCTGTAAGTAAGGCTCAGACGAAAAAGAATGTAGAAGATAGGCTGACCTGGGCAGTGGCTGGAGAGGAACCCCTAGAGATAGCATTAGTTAAGGGGGACCTCAATCACTTGGTTAACAAGCAATATGAGGGTCGAGTAGTTAGAGCTAGGTTAAATAGAGTCTCTAACGAAGCCGTTAATATTGACGCTGTTGAGCATAAGGCCACCTTATGCCTCGGCTCAGATGGGTATATTTGGAAAGTGAAACACCTGGTATCGACTCACGAGATTTGCAAGGGGTTTTGTGAGCATTTGGAGGAGCGCTTCACCCAACTACCCAGACTCTGCAGCCAGGAGTTTGGCAGCTATTTAGCTGGCTCGCCCTGCCTTACAGCAGCCCAAGCAGCTAGCTGTGATGGGATGGTTATGGAGCGTGAGATCATTACTGTGTTTAAGCAGGTTGGCTATAATAAATCTACAGGATTCGATGGTCTGCCCTGCAAAATGTATTTGAGGCTGTCACTTATATTTGTTCCTTCACCGAATGCCGGGCCACCCTAAGGGCATCGCCAGGGTTCAGTGACTTTGCTCGGTCTAGGAAGAGACTATATCTATATATATTAGGACTTAGTGGTGGGTACCACAAAGAATCTGCTGGTGGAGTGGCTACGTATGTCAGAGGAGAAGGTCCACTTGCAGTGGAATTGGGTGCCAGGTTGAAGCTATTTAAACAACTCGAAATTCTCAATCATCTGACGACTTGTCCAGGATGCACTGCCACTCTACGACAGTCTCGGCAGACACCGAGGAAGGGAAGAAAATCTACCCTTCTGTCTGCGCTGCTACGATAATCAAGACGAAACAACGGATCACATATTCTTCCTTTGCAGTCAACTTCAGAGTCTGAGAGTTAGTTGGAGAGGTAACGACTCGCATCAACCCTGAGCGGTCGGTGCTTCTTGATTTGGCATACGTCATCAACAACATGGACCGCCGTTTATTAGGGAGAAACGCATGGTGTTTCTCATGTTCCTAGCAGTAGCTAGGTGAGTAACGTGGACTACACATCCTGACGTAATCTATGGGGTTGGATTTGTTCCAATCAGGATCTGGTTGCTTACTTTAAGCTGATGCTTAAAGTAAAAATCAGATGCGATTGGAAACAATTACATTACATGGATTTCAATAGGAGATGGGTGCACAACACTAGCTTGTGCATCCAATGAGGCGCTAGGTTTGAATTTGTGCATTGGGCAGGCAGTGCTAAGTTCTACAGAACTCCGCCTGATCAAAAGTAATTTTAGATTAGGATAGATAGGGTAACCACTTAGATTTGTTTGTTTGTTTGTTTTACAGCATATCAACCCTTTTCAGGTTATTTAATGCTGAATCCAGTGATTTTGAAGAACAATTTTTTAATAGAGTATATTTGTTTTTTTTTAAGTCGGTTTCTATTCAACCCATAGTTGAGACCCTAACAGGTACTACCACTCCGGGTCAGAATGGACCTGGGAGCAATGGCAATTAAAGGGTGGCTCCACACTCCCCAAAGCCCGCAAGCTGAGGCCTCACCATCGGATATAGTTTAAGGTCATATCCAGGACCGTAACCACTTAGAGTGAAAACTTTATAAGGTAAGTAGGAATGTTGTTCTGGTCTCAGTCTTTATTTTTTCATCAGTACTAGGAGAGTTTCCAAAGATGGCCATTCCACCTTTTGTTTTGTCCTCGATCTGTTGCCTCTATACATATATTTATCTTGGAAGACACCATCCATTCCCTATGTTCCCATCCCGATCTAACTTGCTTTTAAATGATTACCCTTAGGTCCCCCACTCCCTACTAGGGAATGACCTGCTTGTTTTCGACTCGGAAAACAGTGGGCGTTCTAAACTTAGAAATAGGTAGGAAGGGCCTTACTAACCCATCCCCACAGGCATTTTATTTGGTTGTTTTCTTTTTTTCTTTCTTTTTGGGTGTATTCTAGTTTTTACCACACTCCCATCATCTCATACTTTATTTTTTAACAAAAATTAAAAAAATAAATAAAAAACCCTAAATTTGTACATATTTTTCTTGTTTTTGTTTTTTTGTATATACATGTATTCCTTGTTTTTTGCAGAATTGTAAATAAAGTCATCACATAAGCTGGGGATATTTTAATTAGGTAAACACCATCGAGAGAATGCGGTATTATGGTGATAGTGATAAGTTTAGGGTTCAATAAAGTTCCAAATAAAGCAAAAGTAGTTAGATGATCATCAACCCCACTTCTCCCTACTGGCATTGTGCCTAAGTTCGGTGTTACCCAAATGAGGCTCTTGTAGTAGATAATGCCAGAGCATATAAATATAACCTGGCACAGGCCAGGATCAAAGTGTAGTATCTGTTTTGATGCGACCTTGGTCATTAGTCAGTGAAAGGGGGAAACCTTTCTATACTAAGGCAATTTTATTTTTGCCTACTTCGAGAGTGCCCCTTTTTGAGGAGCTGGCCCTCCCCCATACACACACACCGCATCAAAGCATCCTTGTGTCACATTTTGCTTTTGTGAGGAAGCAAATAAATACCTACATAACAAAATGGTTAATATTAACTTTAGGAAGATCCTACCAAATGCCGCTCAGCACTATTTCAAAACATTATTTGACAAAAAAAAAAAAAAAATGTTTAATTGGAAGTTAGTTTTTGATTGGGTCACCTCAGGAACGAACCAAGAACTTCAAAAATGAACAGGAATGAGAACAATAACTACTCTTATATCAAACCCTTCCTTACTGCTGCAAAGGTAGTAGCAACATGGTATTGTTAGAGTTATCCAGTTAACAAGGCTCTAGTGAAAATCCAGGTTGAATCCATATCAGTATCCGTCTTCTTCTGGTCGTTTATGCCAATGCATATGGTTAGCACATCAATCAGTGACCATGTTGCTTTTGTGCCATCCATTTGTACTTTATGAAGCTGGGCTATACTATTACTTCTACATCTGTTGCTGAATTATATGCTTTGCGGTTATGTTATCATGATAGTATTCTCCATGGCATTACCTCCTCTATTAGTGCACTGTTGTTGTCTCTATTATTAATGGAGATTTGATATCTGTCTGTTTGAACCCAAACTTTACCATTACTTATATTTTCAATGCTTAATTTATTTTACTGTTTCGTTGCAATGGTAGTGTAGTACCTGTTTTGTTGTCATGATACACTCTTCACAGATATTACCCCCTACATTGTGGGGTAAGGAGTAGTATATGTTCGTTAGTCATAATAAAATCCTCCTAGACGTTATTATTCTTGATATTCATAAAAATTGTGTCTGAGATGAGCATATTTGCTGATGACATCACATTCTATAATAGACATCGGGAAAAACGAATGTATACATATATAAGACGATAGCAGAAACTCTAGAAAACAACGTTCAGTCCGTAGTGGAATGGGACCGTAAATGGATGATAACATTTAATGCTGCTAAGACTAAGCTTCTTTCCTTTAACAACTATAAAAATATTCTCAACAATCAATTGCCATGACAAATAACACCCCACCTGAGAGCCCATTCTTCAAACTTCTCAGCTTAGCATTCACAGGCAACATGATTGAGAACAAATACATTGAGGACATTGCCAAGGCTGCTGCAAAGAGGGTGGGCTCCTGCTACTGGGTTTAAAAATTACTCACACCAGAGAGTATCCTACATCTTTACGAAGCCACAATTCTCCCATGCATATTGTTGCCATATTTGGGCTGATGCATCTACCACTACTCTCATTCTTACACAGGATCCAAAAAAACAGGTCTCAAATCTAATAGGCCCTGCACTATCGACCAAGCTTTAACCTCTGTTCCATCATCGCAATGCTGCATCCCCATGTTTGTTTTACAAGTAATTTAATGGAATGTAGTCTGATGAACTCCTAGCACTTGTGCCCCCTTGATGTATATACTCCTGACTAACTCAACAAGCATCAGGATCCCAGCCCTTCACTGTTCAGGTTCTTAAATATCAGCAAGCATTCAACTCTAATACTTTCTTTGCTAAAACTTGCAGAGGATGCTCTGTTTTACGGTTGTTTTAAAAATGAAATGGAAAGTTAAATTTCATTCAGTTTTAATCTTTTTTTTTTTTTTTTTAATTGCGCATGCATAAGTAATTGATAAAATAATAAAAATTAAGTTTAAAAAATTAATAGCACAACCATCGATATGTGCACGATTTGCAAATATAAGAATTTTTATGCAATAGTAAAATTTTGGGAACACGAAGATTTAGGAAGTTTCTCATTGAACATGGAGTATTGCCCAAAACGTGGGGAAGTTGGGGGTGTCTATTCCGAAAGCCATTCTTAACATCGGGAGGTTGGGAGTGTTTATTTGTTGTAAGCATATCCAAAAACCTATATAAGTCGAAGTTTCCAATGTGAACGATGGGTTGAACTTATGTAAAAAAAAAAAAAAAAAAAAAAAAAGTACCAAAAAGGTATACCAAATTGACATTTTTTTTTGTTTAAAATTAAATTATTTCGTTTTTGTTAATAAAATAAAAAAATTTTTTTTTCTTTTCAATAAAAAGTATGATTGTTGAATGTCATTCGTTCAATTACTTTCGATTTTTTTGGGCATATGTGCAACTTAAAAATAAAAAAGATTAAAACAGAATAAAATTTATTCAAATTTCTGTTCCATTTTTAAAACAATCGTAAAACAGAGTTCTCCGCAAGTTTTACCCTTTCTTCCCTCGGACTGCTAGATTTGGGAATTCTGTTTCCTGCTTCCCCGACTGTGCTGACCTACAGAAGTTTAAATGTACTGTGAACAAACCTCTCGCTCCTTGTTAGACATGATTCCAAATAGTAACAGTGACAATATGTCTTGTTTCAGGTGAAAAAAAGTTTTTAAAAAATTCTGTGATCATGACACTATTTTCCCAGGCATTACCTCCTCTTTTGGGTGGAGAAGTAGTTATATATTAGCTGAAAGTAGTTATATATTAGGTGAAAAAGAGTAAAAAAAAAAAAGATTTTCCTTCCTTTCTTTTATTTTGAGGGAGGGAGGAGGGAGTAGCGTAGTATCTGTTCTGTGATCATGACACCATCTTCCCTGGCATTACTCCCTCCTTTCGGTGGAGAAGTAGTTATATATTAGCTAGAATGAATTTTAAAAATTTAATCTCACTGCAGTTTAAAAACTAATCATATCTAGGTTTGGTCGTGCAAACTGATTTTGTAAGACCCAATTTTCAAACAAACGAAATTTGAGACCAACCTAGACATGAGTTGGAGTTGATGTCGAGTTAAAAACCGGAATTTTTGGAGGAAGGGCTTTTTTCAGTTTCAAGCATGAATAATATTTACCAGTTATATAAGTACATAAATATTTTATTTTTGTCTGGATTTTTGGGATGAGGAGTTATTACCTCCGCTAAGTAGGTTATGTTATTGCTAGTGTCACAATGTATGCATGCAGTTTGGCATCCATATTGCCTGACAAATTGTTACCAAACTTCGTCAAACTATCAATCATAGTGCAGTTAAATGGGCTGGTATTTGGGGGGGGGGAAGCAAAAGTTCACAGGTAGAATTTGTCACTGTATTTTCTCGTCCTCACAATTTTCTCTCTCAATTCCCAGCACACGTCTGTCACTCACCTCTACCAACAGGCTTTTTATTAAAAAAACTGACTGCATTTCATTTGCATATGGCGTTTGGTGGGAAGTGTAATCTCATGTGATTTCACCAGACCACACCTTATAAAGCCACAACTGCCATCTTTAATCCCTCTCTCTCTTAGATCCCATCTGAAGGTAAGTCATACAACCACACAAGGCACACACACGTGGGCACTTGCTTCTTTGACTGTTACATTTAATTTCACACATGGTTTAACTTAGAACCAATTTATTTCGGGGGGGGGAGATTAATGTAATGTTAAATATCAATGTAATAGAAAATATGAAAGTCACACTTTTTAATGATAACTTCTGTTCATACTTACTACTTCAGGGTTCGTACAGATTTTATTTAAGGTGGCCGCCACTACTCCTTCCTTCAAAATATTAAATTATAAATGAGAACAAAAATAGACAGAGATTTGAATCTTTATCATGAAACTATCCACGGTAGACTAGGAAAGTCCTTGAATTTTGAATTTTACCTTGAAAAGGCTTTATTTCTATTACTTGCTTGAAAAATCCATGATAATACTATGCAATTTTGTTTGTTTTTGTTTGTTTGTTTCATCCAATGCCAGTAGGCGTAGGTGAAACGCGAACAAATTCCGATTGCCAGAGTTCTTGGTCGGCCATTGTAGCAACCAGCTCAGTTCCTGCCAGACCAGTTTCCTCTTACATAATGGATTTCAGTGTTACACATGAATGTCCAACTCTTCTTTTAGCATCTGGAGTCCAAAGTAGAAGCTTTCCTGCCGGTTCATCATGGTGACTAATATGACCGGCAACTGCTAGATGTCTATCTCACAATATTGGAAAAACGAGGTAGGGAACTATACAATGACTTGTTTGTTGACTGACTTTTCCAGGATATGTTTTAGGCTAATTGAAGCATTCTTGTATATTTACTATCAAGATGTTTTCGGTGTGATACGCTAAGCCGTACAAAAGGATTGACTCTATGCAAGGATGGAATACTGTTGCCATATCTGGGCAGGAGCTGCTAAAAATAGCCTATCCTGCCTTGACAGAATACAAAATAGACTTCGTGGCTTAGTGGGGGATGCCCTTTTCTCTACCCTGCAACCTCTCTCCCACAGAAGAGACGTTGCGAGCCTATCCTTGTTTTATCGTTATTTCCATGGCAGGTGCTCGTCTGAACTCCAATCTCTGATCCCCCCCTCGCCAATCTTTCACAAAAAACACCCGTCTAACTGAATCCACTGTGAAAAATTTCCCTCACTCTATATCTGTGCCTAAATCAAAACGCGGATTCCATGAACAAAGCTTCTTTCTTAGAACTGCACGCCTGTGGAACTCTGTTCTGTCTGCCTGCTTCCCTCCGGACTACAACTTGGATGTCTTCAAGTCCAATGTTAACAAATTCCTAATGAACCGCCCCCTTAATTAAACACTTCATCAAATCTCCACACTAACGTAATGTACTTGCAATAACCCTTATCCCTGAGTGGCTTCCGGGCCTTGATAAGTGGTGATCACTGTGTAAAAAAAAAAAAAAAATGCAGGTTTTGAAGATCTTGGTCTTGGTTACTTTCTTGATTGGAGATTTCCATACTTTCTCCAAAGAATGACGTGCACTCCATGCTAGCGTGATCCTAACATTCATATCATGTTCGTTTTTGGAATAGCTTCCCAGGAATTTGAAAGAAAGTATTAGAGTTGAAGGCTTTCTGACATTCAAGAAACCTGAACAGTTAAGGGCTGGGATCCTGATGATTGTTGAGTTAGTCATATATGCAATTTTAGGACAGTGTATTTCGATTTTATTTTCAATATTTAAAAAATATATATAATTTTTTTTTTTTTTTTTTACATAGGCATCCCCACTTATCAAGGCCAAGAGGCCACTCGAGGTTAAGGGTTAAGAGTGTACAGTAGAAAATGGACAATATAGTAACCTCTAGTAATGGAGATTTGATAAATTTGTTAACCTATATGGAACGGCTCATCAAAAACCTGTTTGCGTTAGACTTGAAGACAACCATATTGTAGTCAGCTGGAAAGCAGAAAAACGGAAGACAATTCCATAGGCGTGCAGTTCTAAGAAAGAAGCTTTGTTCATGGAATCTACGTTTAGGTTTAGGCACAGATAAAGAGTGGGGAGAATTATTGATAGTGTTTTCAGCTAGACGAGTGTTTCTTATGAAAGTTTGGCGAGGGGGGACCATAGACTGAAGCTCAGTCAGAGAAACTCGCAACATCTCTTCTGTGAGATAGAGGTTGCAGGGAAGAGAAAAGGACATCGTCTACGAGGCTATGAAGTCTATTTTGAACTCTATCAAGGCAGGACAAGTCCTTTCTAGCAGCTCCTGCCCAGATGTGGCAACAGTATTCCATCCTTGGACGTATCTGGCTCTTATATAGATAGAGAATTGCATCAGTAGTGAGATATCTACTGGATCGATAGAAAGATCCTACCATTTTTCCAGTGGCCTTGGCAACAGATTTGATGTACGTGTTCCATTTAAGATCAGGAGTAACGGTCAAGCCCAGAAGCTTGTCAAAACTTGAGGCCTCCTGAAGACAAGAGCCATTCATTTCAATTGATGCCAGACGTGGATCACAATGTTGATAATGTAAAGAGAGAATCTTGGTTTTAGATGCATTAAAAGTAACCAGCCACTCCTTTCCCCATTGTACCACGTGCTCAAGATCAGAGCAGAGGGAATCTCTTTGGTCATCTTTATTTTAAGAGCTCAAAAACATGAACTCCTAGCACTTGTGCCCCTTCGACGTACATAATCCTAACTAACCCAATAAGCAACAAAATCCCAACCCTTCACTGTTCAGGTTCTTAAATGTCAGAAACACTTCAACTCTAATACAGCATGGTAGCATAGTATCTGTTCTGTGATCATGAATAGGGCTAGGACAACAGCATATTCTTTTCATTATTTTGACTCTCGAGTGCATATCCGTTGATATCTTATATGCTTTTATATAGAGTGATGTTGTTCTCGGTTGATTAAATGTGTTTAACTGTGTTGGATATATACTAGAGAGTTAAAACAATGAAAAGAATATGCTGTTGCCATAGCCCTAATGATGATAGCATTTTCCTATACATTACCTCCTTCTTTGAGTGGAGATGTAGTTATATATTAGCTAGAAGGTAGTAGAAGGAAAAAAAAAAATAGGAAAACAGCCTCTATTCATATTATTTGGATTTTTTGGACTATTATCTTTTTTTCTTTTAAGTTTAAGGCTCCTAAAATTCATACTAAAATTGTCCATAAAATTATTGGTAAAATTCTTCTGGAGATTAAAGGTTCAATCCTCAGTGAGGGCAACACTCAAAAATATAATTGCGAATTACTTAGGCCTTATATCCAAGCAATAGCTGATGAAGCAAGAGCATGCTATCCCCATCCGTTAAATAAATGATTCTGTTTGAAATTCTGTGCAGATTCATGAGTTCAACAGAAAGATCCACGAAATACACCTGAAGAAGGTCGCATGTTACAACGATTGAAGCATTGTGAAAGTAACACTCACGATGATAGCACTAGTGCAAAGAATCCAGATAATATAAATAATCAATCCTTTTCGCAAATTTCAGAAACATAGTCTCTGCTGATGGTAATATTTATTCATGGTGTTTAGTTTGGTTGTTTTGTAGAGAAAAAATTATTGTTTATGTTTTTAGCTTTACAGAACACGATTGAGTTTTGCAAAAGAAAGGAAAACATACATGGGCGAATGGTAGCCTTGGGATACTTTCAGGTGTAGGTAGCTTTCTAGCATGGTAGAGAGAGCATACCTTCCTCGCCCTGGCAATGCTCTCAATTACATTATTATTTCTTTTTATTACTATTTTTTTTTTATTATTATTATTATTTTTTTTTAACCCAGTCTTGAAGATATTATTCTTTTCTTACTCTCTTATATAGTTCTTATTGAGAGTCAGCAAATATGGCTTAATACAAGACCTAAGAGTAGGCAAAAGCTACCTCTTAACTAAGAAGAGTGCTAGAAAGACTGATAAGCTTTATTAGTTCAGCATGAGTAGAAGGCTTGGAAGAGGTGGAGAGGGTGAAATATTGTATGTTGAATGGTGGTTAGGTGAGCTATGAATAAGGACAAGGGCAAGAGGTAACTTCCCTCTCAGCTGGAGTCCCTTCCCCTAACCCTATAAACACAATAGGGAAGCCTGGGCCAAAGCTACAAAATGAGAAGAAAAAAACCGATGTATCCTGTGAGTTAGAGAGTTGATTGGAGGCAGGCTCCTAAGAGAACAAATACCCCCTCAACCACCTCCATCATCAGTAAAACTCCTTCCCACTCTATCCTTTCAGCCAAACATCTTTCTTTAAGGAGGATGCTGATGGCAGGAATGTAGAAGATAACTAAGATCAATCTATATCTTTCTTCTTTTTTTTTTATAATAATGTTTCTTTTTTATCTATCAGGGTAATTCAATAAATATGAATTCACAAGTGAAAAAAAAAATCCTTTGGGGTTTTGAGATGAGGACAGATTATTGATAATATTTTAATTCTTCGGAATACTCTTCTCATCTTGCGAACGTTTCGGTTGATATAACCTCTGACCTTCTTCAAGTGTATTTTGTTGACTCTAAAAACAATGTTATCTACCTAATTGTCATGTGATAATTAAATATCAGTGGATATCATTGGCATCCAAAATCAACAGAGATCAGACAATTCCTGTATTGATCTGGTCCTTGTTGATTGCAGTGTGATGCTGCTTTTCTGCAGTTCTAGGAGGTCCATCCTCCCAGGTTTTACCTTATCTCTTTGAGAAGGGGTTAGTTTATTGCTAATCACCATAGGCGCCCTTACTGGGGAATGCCAACAGGGCTGCCCAGGCACTTTTTGCCCCTCCTCTGGGCTGCTGATTCCTCAATCCCACTTTCCGAACCTGGTGTCACAGTTCTTGAAGTGGAAGAGAAATAAAACAAGTATTTCCATAATTCAATGAAAAAACGATTTTGCCATATTTGCTGGTAATGTGTGAGGTAAACACAAGGGAAATAACTCATTTCTTCTGAATCAGCCTAAGTTTTTGAAACTTTTCAGAAATTAATTACCTTCCCTGCTATTATACACGCTATTCAGTTTACTACGCAAGCAAAACTGTTTTCTTTAATAATTAATTTTCTACCTTACTGTTTTCCGTAATTTTTTGGATATTTTCATTACTGCGACATGACAATTAAGATACCGTTGGTTTTACTTGAAATTCAATATTTCAAATTTTCGAATTTCGCTATTAAACCAAAGATGAACTGAAAAGTTTCCACAAGCTTGCGGTTCTTGGAAAGAAGCTACGAGAATAGGAATAGGCGGTATCAAAACAGCGAATTGATGGAGACCACTAGACCAACGAGTCAAACAAGCTGGAACAAAGGAAGCAGGGAATAGATCAGACAATTCTTAAGATAACCTGCCTTACTAATATTTATAAAAAAAACAAAAAACGAGACTCTACTGTCTGTGAGAGAGAGAGAGGTTGCAGAGAAGAAAAAAGGCGGAGCCAATCAAATTACAAATACGTTTCTGCACTTTATCAAGAACTTTCAAATGGAACAGAGATTAACTAGTTTGAATATGACAGCAATACTCTATACATGGTTTGATAGTAGATTTGTAGCGGCAGAGAATAGCCTCAACCATGAGAAAGTGTTACGTTCAATAGAGAGAACAGTTTTTACAAGAAGGAAAAAGAGCAATGGATTTAATGTATAACCCTCAAGAAGGATCTGAAGAATACATGCTATGATATTATTTCTAGAAAAGACTGAGCCTAGCAACATCTCACGTTTGTAAGAGAGAGGTCACTTAAAAGAAGAGCGGGATCCAATCAAGTCACTAATAGGCTCAGAGAGCTGACTGTCAATGAAGGAAGCAGAAAGAAAACTATCGGTCACAGAAACATAGACGTTACATTGGACTTTCTGGTTGATGAGATTCACAAATGTCTGATTTTACGCTCATCTTAGACAAAAAAGAAGGAAAATTGTCTGTGCTGGTATTAAGATATAATGCACCCATACAAAGAGACGATTGCAGAATAGATATTCAGGATATGGGCCTCTGAGAAGAGGATAAGAGAATAAGCTAAAAGAAAGGTGGTTAACTAACCTATAATAAGATCATAAGACAGACATTTTTTTTTTTTTTTTACAAGTAGGTCACCACTTATCAAGGCCTGAAGGGCAGAGTTAATATGTTTATGGTGGTCAGTGAGACAATAGCGTTGTAATAGGTAGCAATGGAAATTGGATAGAATTTAGTTATTTAAGGGCACGGCTCAACAAGAACTTGTTTGCCCTGGACTTGAAGACAATCATGTTGTAGTCAGCTAGAAAGCAGGCTCGTGGTTTCACATGTGGGAAGTCTTACGAAAGAAGCTTTGTTCATAGAATTTGCATTTAGATTTACGCACAGACAGAGAAAAGGGGAACTTGTTGACAGTGGTTGTAGCCAGGCGAATGTTTTTCAGGAGGGGGGGTCATAGATTCAAGCTCAGTCGAGCACTTGCCCTGAGAATAAAAGAACAGAGATGGACTAGAAACGTCTTTTCTGTGAGAAATAGCTTGCAATAGAGGAGAAAAATTCATCATCTATTGGGTTTGGAACTCTCATAAAAGTAAAAATAAATCAGCTTTTTGCTTATTTAAAACAAAACAACAGAAAAAAAAAAAGGCAAATTTCAAATTAAAAAAAAAAAAGAATTTAAGCAGAAATCTACTTTTTCTGGATTTAAAAAGAAAAGAAAAAATAGCACAGAATTCTGCTAAAAAGCGAATAATCCTCATCAGAGGATAAACACAGACAGAAACGACAACATTTCCATCATAGCTGTGTATATATCGGGAGAGGGATTGCCAATGGCAAAAAAAAAAAAAAAAAATGGTAATCATGATGAATGTCTCAACCATGAGAGAAAGGCATTCTTTAATGAAACAAAAGTCTTCTACCTTTACTGCTATCATGAATCGATTTCAAGTCTGAGGCAAACAAAACAAATCAAACAGTCTGAAAAAAGAAAAATAGGTTTGGTTCTTCTGTTTTGTTAGGTATATCAACCCTTTTGGGGTTCTTTAATGCTGAATCCCTGGATTTTGGTTTGATCTAGTTGTTTTGCTTTAAGGCATATCAATCCTTTTTTGATTATTTAATGCTGAATCCAGTAATTTGGGGGGAAAAAAGTAGTTTTGTGATAAAGGAACATAACTCTTGCATCCACAATACTACTACGCAATTTCCAATGTATTTCGATTTTATTTTCAATATTTAAAAAAATATTTTAATGGTATTTTCCTTAATACTTAAATAGTTTTATAGTATTTATTTGGATTTTATTTTCAATGTTTCGACACAAATATTTACTGGACATAAAGAATGCAATTTTCAAAGCGTTTTCAAGACATTTTCCATATTTTCAAGGATTTTTCAAGGTAATAAATAATAGAAATAAGGCCTTTTCAAGGCAAAAGTAAAAATTTAAGGGCTTTTCAGGTCTGTAAGGACTGTTTGTAGGTTGGGCCTTTCTACTTGTGCGTTGATAATTCTCAAATGCACTTGTGATGTTAGGTTGTATAAAAGTGTTTCTCTTATTTAATCAGTTTTTTTTTCAAATATCGATTTTTTTTATACTTATCGAAGACATTCCAATACAAAACTTATTTAAGAACACTGCCAGATACATGAAGTACATTTGTGTGAAATTTCAAAAGATTTGGCCCAGCTGTTGCAGAGTCTATAAGGAACTCACTCACATGTGCACACACATCTCCTTTTATATAATAGTAGAGATTTATTATATGCTACCCCCTACTTCAAAAACCTTTTAACCACCTTTTAAATCCCAGACATTTACCAGAAACCATTCTTTAAAAAAGAAAAAAAAATTTTCATTAGCGCCTTGTGATTTGGGAGGTAAGCTATACTGATAGGAATTGAACAGTAGCAAAGACTAGAAAAAATAATGCCAAAACCCAATGACCTCACACAAACATACTGCATTATGGAAAGGAAGTTCACAGCTGTATGCAAATTTATTTATTTTTTAGTAGGCAGGTAAAGGCCAAACAGAGGGGCTAGAAAAAAGGGAAACAGGGGACAAGTGTTCTCTGTTACCCCTAACTTGGCAGCAAGAACCAAGCAAGCTAGGATAGAAAAACAGACATAGTGAAGGGAAGGGGGATATATATATATATATATATATATATATATATATATAGAGAGAGAGAGAGAGAGAGAGAGAGAGAGAGAAAGAAAGAGAGGGTAAGTCTGAGGTGGGAGGGGTAACTGGTTATCACCTGCTATGGCTACAGCTTTGTACTTACCTATGAGCTACCTAACAAGACCCATTACTTAAAACAAACAAAAAGAAATATTTTCTTTTTATTTGAATATTTTATAATGAATAGGAAACAAAAACTACATTTCAACCATTTATAATTAGCTAACTGTCTATCTGGCTGTGGCATACAAAAATCTTTTTCATTTTTTTTTTTTTTTTTTTTTTTTTTATAATAGGATTTTGGGTAATTTTTTTCAGGACAGCTAACAAAGCAAAACGGGGGGGGGGGGAGTAAAAATTAATATAAAACAAATAAATGTTACCAAAGGCAAGTTAACATATTCTTCTACCTATCTGGGGTTCTGAATATGACCTTAAACTATATCCGATGGTGAGACCCCAGCTTGTGGGCTTTGGGGAGTGTGGAGCCACCCTTTAATTGCCATTGCTCCCAGGTCCACTCTGACCCAGAGTGGTAGTACCATGGGCTAAATAGAAACTGACTTGAAAAAAAAAAAAAAAAAAAAAAAAAAATTATTCTATTAAAAAAATTTTCTTCAAAATCACTGGATTCGGCATTAAATAACCTCAAAAGGGTTGATATGTCATAAAACAAAAACAAACCAACAACAAAAATCTACCTATCTGGATAAGTTTTTTTGTTTTCAAGTGTTTTCTTTAATTTTTTTTTTTTAAACTAAAAATGAAGGCTGTTAGGTTAGAATGAAAAACAAAATGGTAGTCTCGATTATCACTCAAAAATCGAAAATTAAAACAAAATACTGATACAAATGTTGCTAATCATCCGAAAATGAAATGTTCTACAAGTATTTTGTTTTATTTTCGATTTTTGAGCGATTATTGAGGTTCAACTACTATTTTGTTTTTTGATTCTAATCAAACAGCCTTTACAATACCTTTATTTATAAGTAAATAAAAACTTCAAAATAAGTTAAAATCCCAAACATAATCCAGGTAAGTAGAAGAGTAACTTACTTTGCCTTTAGTGGTAAAGTTTATTTGTTGTATATTTATTTTTTCACCTCTTTTTTGTTTTGTTGACTATTCTAATAAATGCCATGAGCGCAGTGAACTCCTTTGGATCTGGTTCAACACACCTTGAGTGAATGCTGTTACAGTTAATAACCAAGCTGATTTTATGTTTCTGAATTTCTAAGATGACGATTGATAATTTCTACAGGATGGAACGATAAAATTATCACACTAGAAAAGATGACATGATTCCATTTCCATTTAATTAAAACCGGTTTTCTTTTTTTTTTTTTTTTTTTTGTTGTTGCAGACCATTTACTAGTTGTTCAGTTGTGTATAAATCCCAAGAACGATAGGAGCCTTCTATCATGTCTGAAAGTGACACAATGTTCAACGAGCGAGATCGGAGATGTGCCACTGTACAACTTCTGCTCTCTACCGATCCAAGTTATGACAACAGGGCCATTGCCAGCACCCTTAAAATGCAAATTTGGAGGGTTCAACACTTGAGGACACAGCTCAACAAAGTTTACAGCCATGGTTATCATTTTTGGTGTGGGCTCAAATGAGGGTCGTATCATTCCACCTCACATCATCAAAGTCAGCTTGAAAGTCAACACCAAAGCGTACCTGTATGTGCTGAAGAGTGTGATGATCCCCTGGTGCAAAGATGGCCGCTGGCAGACCCTGGGTGTGGCAGCCAAACTCGGTGCCAGCCCACAAGTCCAAAGAGACCCAAGCTTGGCTTCAGAGGGAGTTCTACGACTTTGTACCCTTCTCTAATTGCCTCACCTCCTTCCAGGACCTGAACCCACTGGACTACATTATTTGATTATATGCCGAGAACATCACCAACATGAATCACAACACCAACCTGATCACTGCCATTTGCCGGCAGGGAGCTTGGTAAATACCAAGCTCCCTGCCGGCGCTTGTGGAAAAGGCACGCTCCCAGTTCCGGACCCTTATCAAGGTGGTGATTGAGGCTGAAGGCGACTACACTGAATAGATGTCAGCTCTACTACATAATCAAATTACCTGAATTGATTTTTTTTCAATGAAAGTTTTATAATAAAGCTGTAGTGTTGTTTTCTTTAGGGTGACAAATTTATCGTTCCACACTGTATTAATTGGATTATTCAAACTACTGTTCTCATCTTGAGTGTTATTTTTATGTTTCGGTTGATGTAACCTCCAACCTTTTTCAGGTATCGAACTTGGGAATCTGCAAAAAAATTCCTTTATTCAATCCACAAAAGTAGCATGCTCTCATTTCATTAGCCAAAACTCAGTAGAAATCCTAATTCATAATTGTATGTATGTATGTATGTACATATATATATATATATATATATATATATATATATATACTAATCTGCAGTGATCTATAGTGATAAGTAATAAGATTGTACATCTAAAAACAAGAATAGATTTAAGGCTCCAATAGTTCATACTAGAATTGTCTGCAAGATAAAGTACCTGGTAAAATTTAGTTGTAAATTAAACTCTCCTGGAGGTTTAAGGTTCAATCCGCAGTGCAGGCAAAACTCAAACCATTACAAATTACTTAGGACTTCTACTCAGTCATGGCTGATGAAATAAAAGAGCATGTCACCTCTGTGGATTAAATGAAGGGTTCCATTCGAAATTCTGTGCAGATTCCCAAATAGAAAGATTCCAGAGTTAGATAAGATACACTTTTAAAAGGTCAGAGGTTACATTGATCAAGACATTGTGAAAATAACACTCAAGATGAGAACAGTAGTTTAAATGATACAAATTGATTTCATCTATTAGTATTTTTTTTATTTATTCTAATAAATTTTTAAAGCAGACTAAATAGCTGAATTGTAAGATTATATCTCTCGAAACTGTGACTGAATTATTTCAATATTTAACTGATCCATTATTTAGTTCCTGCATTACTTTTAATTTGAAATCCCGGATTGGGAATTGTATTTCTTAAGGCTTTAAAAACATTACAAACATCATGAAACTGTCAATTCAGCAGTTTCAGGCATTCACAATAATTTGTCCAATTATCATCATTCATGTCATTTAATCGTCTACTAAAATGTAGAAACGAGCTCCAAGAGACTGCTTGGATGTTGATCTAAGGCGATGCCATGTCCATCATTATGTCATTTTCAAATGTCTAAAATTTGATGACGGAAACAAAAGCTATGCGGTCACGTGGAGGCAAGTAAATAAGTATAAAATGGTGAGACTATTAAACCAGACTGTTTTTGTTTACCGCCTCCTCCTTTCTCTTTAGAGCCGAAGAGAACGAGAAGAGAAACAACGAGAAGAGAAAGGAGAATAATAGCCAACAAAATGGTAAACATCAAAGACAGTTCATTTTTGTTAAATTTCTAACTAGTGTAGTTTACTCTTCGACATCCAAAATGAAAATGCTTGAACGCGTTTCTGTGCAACATTGTGAGCCAATCAAATGTATTTCTAGGAATTTATAAAATTTGCTGTTTTAACCCCCCCCCCCTGAATGCATAATAAGCCAGGTTTTTCTTTAATAAACAGGTCAGTCAAAATCCATGATCAAGCTGAGATCTTTTCAGCCCTTCTTGCCCATCTGCTAGGCCGAAGGTAGCTATCTCACATGCTTACAGTTATAAGCATATGTGCCGACATACAAAACAAAATTCATTAATTTTTCTCATATCGTCTGCTCATCGAGAACAAATGTATAAATTTACTCATTTTAATATTTCTTATTTTTCTCACTGAACTTTCTTTCTACAATGAAAAAAACGACCCTGGTGTCTAACTCTGTCCCGTGGGGAGACATAGTTAATAGGTACAATGAAAACAAATGAACATTGACTCTTATTTTAATCAAATATAATTTCTATAATTGAGTGAGAAACTCTAGATTATGATTTTTCAGACTTGTGGATAATTCATGGACCTTAAATTATCGACTTGAACGTCTTTGATATATCAGGTAATGAACTCCTCTTTTTTTACAAATATGAACAAATATTCTGTTTTCATATCTATGTAAACTTCCATTTTGAACATATATAAAATATCTTTTTATGTTTAAAATGCATTCTTGAGGGTCGTCCACACAGAGAATGGAACCTTCAAACTCCAGAAGAGTAACTTACAACTGAATTTTTTTAAGTACTTGTAACCTAGTATGAATTTTGTGAATCTTAAACTTATTTTTAGATGTTATATATATATATATATATATATATATATATATATATATATATATATATATATACTAGCAAAAGTACCCATCGTTGACTGGGTTCAAAAACAGCCTACAGAAAATGGACTGATTTATGAAAGTATGATAGGTTATGAAAAGGAAGGGTTGTAAAGAGATAGCTTCGAATTTGGAGGTATCAAAACCAAAGCAAAATATGATGAAAATAAAAATAAAATAGATAAACCCCATAATTTATTATACCATACCTGTTCACACTGAAACACTTATCACAATATTCTGTGGAACTATATTAAAAAACCTTGTTAAACTTTGTGACATATTTCCATTCTATGGAGGTCAGGCGCGAACGAACACCCCATAATTTTATTATACCATATTCCTTCAAGCTGAAACATAATTATCAAAGTATACTTACGCAGATAGATATGCAAAGTCTTTATTAAAGTTTGTGCCTATTTCCATTCTATGGAGGCCAGGCGCGAACGCAGACCCCAGAATTTTATTATACCATCCCTATTTAAGTTAAAACATACTTATCAATGTATTATGTACAGCTATATCAAAAACGCTTGTAAACGTTTTCTTTTTAATTTTTACATTTTTTATTTCCATACTTTGTGGACCAGGCGAGAACGCAGACCCCACAACTTTAATGAACCACCGTTCTGCCAGATTAAACATACCCATTCCTGTGTCTCGATACATCTTCTATCATTATATGTAATCAATTTTTTAAAATAGTCAACCATATAGGAGCCTATTCGTGACCAGACACACACACACACACATTCAGTTTTATATTATAGATATATATAGATGTAATATGTATGTATGTATATATATATATATAGATGTAATATATATATATATATATATATATATATATATAGATGTAATATATATATATATTTCCCAGAAAAATAACACCTTTGAAGAATTGAAGACAATGAGTGAAAATGATTAATAAGAATTTGTTTTGAACTTGAAAACGACTATGTTGTAATCAACTGGGAGGCAACCCTGTGGTATTGTTTTTCGTAGATGGGAAGTTCTTAAAAAAATAAATAAATAAAACTGTTCTTGCAATTTCAATTTAGTATTAGGTACACTGGGAAATAAAGGAAACCCCTTTGCAGTGGTAATAGACGAGTTTTTACTGCGAATGTTTTTTAGAGGGAATCAGATATTGGAGCTCAGTCGAGCGCCTACCATGAACTATTTTTATTACCACTCTACTGCTAAATAAAAAAAAAAAAATTAAAAAAAAAAAAATGGAGGGAGCGGTCTGAGTTTGTGCAAATCATATATTTTCACGAGACTGTAACACAAGAGCCAACAATACACTCAAATCAACAACATTGCGCAACACATCCTATTAACATGTGTCACACGGATATCATGTAACACCAGTCACATATAGAACAGATATGTATGCTTTTCTTTCAATGTTCAACTCTCATTTGCAGATTCTAATAGTACTAGAAAATAAATGGTAATCTTTACATTACAATTTCCTAGTGTTAACTTGTGCGACCCCTTTGTCTGAAACACTTCCTATTTACCAACATATTTCAACAATAGGTACTAATTACTGTACCTCCATCTATGTTTAACAGACAATTCATATTATATTTAGATTATTTAGGCTACTGTTCTCATTTTCTATATCATTCTCACAACATTTGACTGATGTAAACTCTGACCTCCTTCAGGTGCATCATGTCAAACCCGAGAATACTATACAGTAATAGATAGTTAGACTACAAATCTAAAATAAGGATAGGCTTCGAAAATCCATACTAAAATTGCTTAAAAAATCTGTGAGATAATGGATAAAGCCTCTAAGTGATAATCTATAATATAAATCTCACCTGTCTGTTTAAATGTATGTATGGATCTATGTTTGTATACCTGCCTAAAATTTTCAACAGAGGTGATGGATTTTCACAAGATTGCTATAGTTTTGAAGCTCGATCCTTCGGATAACAAATATCCAAAAATTGGCTAAAAACATTAATTCCTTCACCTTCAACTGGGCACTTTTCTACAGGGAGGGGTCGCTTTTTTTACAAATATTTTTGAAAGTCATCCCCTCTTTTCTTAATTTAAACATTCATCACTTCCGGTTTGGCGATGGACACAACAGCAAAATGTCACTTTTTTTTCCACGTTCTTTTCCTCCTTCATGGTATGGGTTTGAGCCTGCCTGCCTACTACTACATTTTGTTTTTTTTTGCTCAACACACATCTCCAAACACCCGGGCAACCAGGCTAGTCTTTACTATTATATAAAAGGAACTTTTTGTGTGTGTGTGTGTGTGTGTGTGTGTGTGTGTGTGTGTGTGTGAGAGAGAGAGAGAGACAGAGAGAGAGAGAGTTCCCTATGGACTCCACAACAGCTGGGCAGATTTATGAAATTTTACACAAAGGTACTCTATGTGCCTGACAGTTTTCTTGGATAGGTTTTCTATCAGAATGTCTTTGGTAAGTATCGATAATAAAAATAATCCGATTTTGACTAACGTTAACACCCTTGTACAGCCTAACATCACAAGTGCATTTGAGAAGTTTTATTACCACATAAGCTGAAAGGCCCAACATAAAAAATCATCACTAGGTTCTTTGAGATGATAGGGACGCATTCAAAAGCATAATTAAAGTATGATACTTGACTTTTTCATTTTAAACTTAAATTCAAACCATTATCATCACACAAGCAGTAAGACCAAGCATATAAAATCAACTTCAGGTTCTTGGATATGACAGGGGCACATTCAAAATGAATGTTTCTGTTTAGAGCTCAATTGAAGCATGATACTTGACTTTTTCATTTTAAACTTTTATTCAAGCCATTATATATAAAAAAAAAAATGATTTAATAAAATCAACAGTAGGTTCTCTACAGTGCAATGTAGATTACAATATATTATGGGTTAAGTGACTGCGGGGAGGCATGTGAAGCTTCCTCCTGGTGCATCGCGATGGGTTCTCAACTAGAGCAGCCAATCAATTGATTCGATTGAAAAATGGGCAACTTCACCAATTTCGATGACAATAAAATTATGGGAGTGTGAAATATTCGTTGATCAACATTCAATCCCGGGCAATGTCGGGTCTTCCAGTCAATTTTAAATGACTGAATTCTGGAACTCAAAAGTTCACGCTTCAGTATAGGTGAATACAATTTGGCCTTCGGGACAGGATCAAGGTGTGGTATCTGTTCTTCGGGTGCTGCACTTCTGTTTCTTGTTCTCTTTTGGTGGAGGAGAGATCCTTCACGACTGAGACAATTTTTATTTTCGTACCTTTTCTCCACGTTAAAAAACGACCCTGGTGTCTAACTCTGTCCCGTGGGGAGGCATAGTAAATAGGTACAATTATGAATTACTTGGATTTTTCTTTTTTTTTTTACAAGAGAGTCACCACTTATCAACACCTGAAGGCCACTCAAGGATAAGGATTAATAAATGTAAGGTAGTAATCGTTAATGGTTTAAGTTGGGTAGAATTTTATTATTTAAGGGGGGGGTGCAACAAAAACTTGTTTACATTTGACGTGAAATCTATGATATTGTAGTTGGTCGGGAAGCAGGCCAGGGGAATAGTGTTACACAGGTGTGCAGTTCTAGAAAAGAAGCTTTGCTTCATGGAATCTGTGTTTAGATTTAGGCACAGATAGACAGTGAGGGGAATTATTCATAGATGTTTCAGCTGTTATGGCTAATGGAACAAGAACAAGTTACCCCCATGCATTAGTTACAGGATTCCATTTTAAATTTTTACAGATCCTAGAGTTCAACAGAAACATTTCGCAATGCCTAAAATACACCTGAAGACGGTTACATCAACCGAAACGTTGCAAGAATAACATCCAAGAGTAGTCCAGATAATCCAAATAACGCAAATTATCAAACCTTATCCACAAAATCTCCGAAACACAAGTAGACGAATTCAAAGAACTCGTTTTAAGCAAAACAATTTTAAAATAGTGCGGAGAAATGTGCAAACAACACACTTTGTGTTGTTGTATCCTTGTGAAATATTATGTACTTACGTGTCATGTAGAAATTAGTATAAATTCCAAAAGTTTAGAAAAATGATCCACTTGAAGATAAGCTAGATGTATTCATCCACAAAAAAATCATCCACAATTATGTTCTTACATTTTGTGTTTAAAGATGGCAGACTTTTAATTTAAGTCAAGGGAGATTAAGTCACTTGAGATGACAATGTTCAGTTCTTGCAGGCAGGTGTCAATGTCCTCCTACATACAGCACCTGATATTCTTGAATCGATCACCAGATTTTCTTTTCCCCTTGATTTATTTTTTATAGCAGCATTCACTCTAGCCAGGTTGAACCAAAGGAGGCAGTTTCTAAGGAATATCAAATTCACAAGCAGTTTCTAATCACATGTTTAGGAGTGGGGAGGGGGGTGGGGTTTCATGGTGACATTAGGTTTTTGCAGTTTTTGCAAAGGGGTGCAAATATCCTCCTACATATAGCACTTGGTATTACAAAATAGTCAGCCATTTTAGTACTGACCGGGTTCAACACTGCTTAACTTCGGTGGACTAATGAGAACCGGTGTGTCAACACGATTATGCCGGATTTTCATTTTCGTTTCATTAAAAGAGAGATAAGTCAGTTCATTATTCAGAACACGTCGCACAACTCATCCACATAAAACCACAATAAAACTCGATAATTCGATAAATTCTATTTTTACTTGTATTTTTCTACTGGATCACTTTTCGTCATTTTTGAAATTTATACTAATTTCTACATTACATACAAGTGCGTAATAATGTTTTCACTTGAAATGCGTTGATGTAAAACATCACTAATCTTCACAAGCACTAAAAATAATCATTAAAATTTGGATTGTCTCCCCTTCTAACTTCCGGTTACTTACAGTGCACTAGTGCCAAAAGTCCAACACTCTCGATTTGGTTTTATCTAATTCGACACTGACTCTTGCAAAAATAGCACTGACCATCAACTCGTGATTGCCTATCTCAGACGTGTCGTGTCAGTTAAAAAAAAAAAAAAAGTACAAGAGTCCGATTGTCTCTGAACTCCTGCAAAAATTCACACCTCCTGAATTTCCTTTCAAGATAAAAATAGATTTTCTAGCCCTAGATCTTCCTTTGGAGGAACGGCGGTGCCCAAACAAGAGACTGGCTGAAAAAAGCCAGATTAATTTATCCTTGGCCTACATGCATACATGTATGTGTGTAGGATTTGTGTGTGTGCATGTGGGAGCGTGGGGGCATTCTACAGTAATCTTGGCCTTTTGTCATACTTTCATTGTGAGGAGACAAATGAATACATTGAATAAATGTGCTAAGTAATAAATTCTTAAAGTGCATACGGAAATTCCAAAGATAAAATGTATATTTAGAATTTTAGATGAAAGGAGGGTCTTCTTCTGCTAAAAGACACTGATTCCATTCTCATTTAGAAAGAGATAGAGAAAAAGAGATGCAAGAAGGAAAGGTGGGTGGAAAAGAGAGGAGGAAGAGAATGGGAAAGAAAATGGGAAAGAGAAGGGGAAAGAGAGACGAAAGAGAAGGGGAAAGAGAGACGAAAGAGAAGGGGAAAGAGAGACGAAAGAGAAGGGGAAAGAGGGACGGAAGAGAAGGGGAAAGAGAGAAGGAAGAGAAGGGGAAAGAGAGAAGGAAGAGAAGGGGAAAGAGAGAAGGAAGAAGAGGGGAAAGAGAGAAGGAAGAGAAGGGGAAAGAGAGAAGGAAGAGAAGGGGAAAGAGAGAAGGAAGAGAAGGGGAAAGAGAGAAGGAAGAAAAGGGGAAAGAGAGAAGGAAGAAAAGGGGAAAGAGAGGAAAGAGGACGAAGAGAGAGAGAAGAGAGGAAGAGAGGAAAGAGAGTAAGAAAAGAGAAAGGGGAAAAGAGAGAGCGGAAAGAGGATGAAGAGAGAGGGAAAGAGGAAGAGAGAGAACAGAGAGAGAGAGGGGAAAGAGATGGGGAAGAGAGAGAGGAAAGAGATGGGGAAGAGAGCGGAAGAGCGAGGAAAGAGAGGGGGAGAACAAGGAAAGAGAGGAGGAGAACAAGGAAAGAGGAAGGAAAGATAGGGAAAGAAAGGGAAAAGGAAGAGGGAGATGAAGTGGGAAAGAAAAAGGAAAAGGATAAGCTCAAAAGAAAAATATACTCTTATTTATGATTTAACTAGTAAATTAAATCTTACTATAATGGGGATTTGGTGGGTGTGCGTTAGCAAAACTCAGAATATTATTGTTAAAAAAAAAAAAAAAAAAAAATTTCAATTACCAATGTAACTTAGGCAACCGTTTATCAAATGATTTTAAATTTATTGAACATGCAGAAATTATCTTATACATAAAGTAAAGGCAGTTGCGCACACACACACACACTGTATATATATTTTCTCCCATATAGGCATTATTTAAATTTACATGCTATAAAAAATGAAGAAAAAGGGAAAACGAAAACGGACTATCCTTGAAGGTGTTATATCACCGAAAATTTGATTATAAGCAAATAAATGTTTTGTTTTTGTTTTTTTAATCGTGTATTTTATTGGCTTTTTAACATTATATACTTTATTAAAATTTAAACAATACTTAAAAAAAAATCTAATTACAAAATTTTTGGATTTAGAATTTGATGGATTTTAGTATTTAATCCTGGTCAATATTTATTATTATTATTATTCATAAATAAAAGCAAACGTGTGATTTTACTCTTACAGACAGATCCTAATATCAGGTGCAGATCCATTTTAGGGGCTCCAATTTTTTTTTTTTTGGGGGGGGGGGTTAGGGTTAGGACAGAGAACCAATTTTAAGGAGACATTTTTTAATAAAAATTATTTTAAGAAATACTTAAATGTGAGAGAAATGTTAGATGATAAACACAAAATAATGAATTTATAAGCACAAAAAGATTTTATATATATGTCTAAAATGGAAGTTTACATGTTTGTTCATATTTTTAGAGTCCTTGTAGAAAAAGGTTCATGAATTATCCACTTGTCTGAAAAATCATAGTCAAGAGTTTCTTACTCAATTATTGAAATTATATTTGATTAAAATTTATCAATAAGAGTCAATGTTCATTTGTTTTCATTGCAGAAAGAAAGTTCAGTGAGAAAAGTAAGAAATATTAAAATGAGTAAATTTATACATTTGTTCTCGATGAGCAGACGATATGAGAAAAATTAATGAATTGTATGTACATTAATGTTTTGTTTTGTTTTTTTAATTTTTTTTTTCTTTGAAGATTGGGTATGGGGCAGCCAAACCAGATGCCAACATTGTTCTGCTTTTTATTGAAACCAGCCGAGAGCGCTTTTTAGTATCCTCATTGTTTCCTTTAAGTGCAATTGTCTGGATCTCTTTTGCACTTGGTTCACCAGGAATATTAGTTAGGTAGGACTTCAGGTTCTTCTTCATAAGCCCTGTGGTGCCTATAATAACTGGTATGATTGATATCTCCCTAAGATTCCGGTTTCTTTACATATCATACATGAGACCTTGATATTTGGTCTATTTCTCACTTTCAGCTGTGTTCAGACTTCCATCATTAGGGACACTCACTTCAATCAAGGCTGCCACTCTCTCAAAGTGCATATGCTTATGACTATGTAAGCATGAGTTGCGATAGCTACACCAGGCCTGGCAGTGAGGCAAGGTAGATTAGAGTAGAACGAATGTCAACTCGATCATAGATTTTGGTCTAACTGTTGGATCAAAACGGCAAATTTTATATAAATTCATAAAAGTATATCTAATTCAGGTGAGTGTATGCGTCAAACCAGTTGCAAAAAAAAACAAGTTTAAGTATTTTCGTTTTGGATGCCACAGAGTAAACTTTGTTAGTTTGAAATTTAAAAAAAAAAAACTTTTTTTGATATTAACCATTTCATTGGATATTATTCACTCTTCTCTTCCCTTTTTTGATAAGCGAAAGAAGGAGAGGGATAAATAAAAACAGTCTATATTTATGTTTTTGTGGGCTGTTATTCTAATCTTCATAGTTGTTATTATTTCACCACACTTCAGCCAACTTATCCTCTGGATTTTTTCACGTGGTTAACCGCAATAGGATAGGAATGCTGAGTTTTGTAACTCTATCCCCAATCATTACCGCCTTCCATAGTTGTTGTTGTCTCACCACATTTTGGCCAATTAAGTAATCTTCTGGCCTCCTTTGGGTAGGATTGAAACCGCTATCTTCAGGCAATGCTCACCTGGAACCAGAGAAACTCACCGCCTTTATCTACTGTGCCATGGGTCCCAAAGTGCATTCAAGGTTGAATTTTATGGTCTTATAAATCCAATTTAAGTGTTCTTATCTGGTCTTCAATTGGCAGGTTCGTACCGAATGGTATTATAATATCATTTTATTTTTTTTTGTTTTTTTGGAATCCTTTTGAGATGAGGCTTCAAAATTTGAGTATTTATTGTTTTACGGACTGTCACCCTTATCTTCATAGTTGTTGTTTCACCACGTTTCGGCCAAATTATCCTATGGCCTTCTACAGGTATTTAACCATGACGAAACAGGAATGTTGAGTCTTGTAACTGTATCCTCAGTTTTTACTGCCTTCCATAGTTATTGTTGCCTCACCACATTTTGGCCAACTACTTCAATCCTACCTAAAAAAAAGTCAGAGGATTAGTTGGGCAAACCATGGTAAGACAACAACTACGGAAGGCAGTAATTACTAGGGATACAGTTACAAGATTCAGCATTCCTGCCCCGTCACGGTTAACAATCTGAAGAAGGCTATAGTATAATTTGGCCGAAACGTGGTGAAACAACAACAACTATGACGATAAGAATAACAGTCCGCAAGAAAATAAATACTCAAATTATGAGGCCGCATCTCAAAAGAATTTTTAAAAAATAAAAAATAAAGTATATAAAAACAATCCGTGAGATGTAAGAGAGCCTTCTATTCCAGTAGTTTCTTCTCCAGAACTGCTAGACTTTGGAATTCCCTTCCAGGTTCTTGCTTCCCCAACTGTACTGACATGCAGAAGTTCAAGTGTAACACGAACCGACATCTTGCTGCCCACCTGCCCACATAGTACCCCTGTAGCTTATGTCCCTGATAGTAGCCCCCTACATCAAAGTGGCAATGTGCTTTGTTTGGGGTGAAAATGTAATAAAAAAATAAAAATAAAAAAAACAATCTGGTTTAAAAGTCTCACCATTTTATACTTATTTACTTATTTACTCCACGTGACGGCATAGTTTTTGTTTCCGTCATCAAATTTTAGACATTTGAAAATGACATAATGATGGACATGGCATCGCCTTAGATCAACATCCAAGCAGTCTCTTGGAGCTCATTTCTACATTTTAGTAGACGATTAAATGACATGAATGATGATAATTGGACAAATTATTGTGAATGCCTGAAACTGCTGAATTGACAGTTTCATGATGTTTGTAATGTTTTTAAAGCCTTAAGAAATACAATTCCCAATCCGGGATTTCAAATTAAAAGTAATGCAGGAACTAAATAATGGATCAGTTAAATATTGAAATAATTCAGTCACAGTTTCGAGAGATATAATCTTACAATTCAGCTATTTAGTCTGCTATAAAAATTTATTAGAATAAATAAAAAAAATACTAACAGATGAAATCAATTTGTATCATTTAAACTACTGTTCTCATCTTGAGTGTTATTTTCACAATGTTTCGATCAATGTAACCTTTGACCTTTTAAAAGTGTATCTTACTTAACTCTAGAATCTTTCTGTTGAACTCAGGAATCTGCGCAGAATTTCGAATGGAACGCTTTATTTAATCCACAGAGGTACCATGCTCTCGTTCCATCAGCCATGACTGGGTAGAAGTCCTAAGTAATTCACAATTGTATTTTGAGTTTTGCCTGCACTGCGGATTGAATCTTCAACTTCCAGAAGTGTGTAACTTACAAATGAATTTTACCAGGTACTTTATCTTGCAGACAATTCTAGTATGAATTTTTCGAGCCTTAAATCTATTCTTGTCTTTTTTTTTTTTTCATTATATCTAAAAAAAATTAATGTGGTCATATAGATTTTTGTAAACCATAAACAAAAGTACCAAATTTATTTTGGTAGCTCAATTAGCCATCAAGTTATCATTCAAAGTTTGTTGGAAAGTTGAAAATTTGCTATCATGGTCCAGAAGACAAATTTCATAGTATATAACTAAAAATGTAAGCTACTAACAATTGAAAAATCCTTATAAATGTAATGTCATCCTGTGGTAATACTAATGAAACCAATAATTATTAGATGAAACAAACCTAAACACTAGCAACTACCAACGGGGAAAAATGCAAATATGACACGGAAATGCAATTTTGACTGTTCATATCAATTTCATTTCATTAGCTAATGCATTGAATCTTCTTAGTATGATTCATAACACATTAGAGATCAAGATAATTTTTTCTTTTAATTATAAATTGATAAAACCACTCAATTGTGGACCATGTAAAATCAGTCGAACAATTTAGTAAAAAGGGCACAAAAGGGTTAAAAAAAAAAACAAGTAAAAAAGTATACGTTACTGAAATTGCTTTAAAAATGTAACCATTGGAGGCAGAAGCTTAAAACTTTGCAACTTTACTAATTTGGGGGCGAGGAATTCAAAACAATGTTTGCCTTGTTTCTAATAAAAAAAAAATTTTGCCACAGAAATATTTTTAGTTTGGGGAATTTAAACTCACCAAAAAAAGAACCAACAACAATAAGATTTAGAAATTTGTTATACAAAAAGTCACAAGTCATTTTTTGTGAAGCATTAAAAAACTTTCAACTTAAAAGACAAGTAAACAAGTAAGATATTTTATAGGCAGAGGTCTTACTACAATTCCTTTCATCATAGATTTTCTCTCAGTATTCTTTCATAAACTTCTGCTATGGTAGATATATCAAGAACACTCCAAATCCTACCATCATTTGAAACTGGCATTACCTCAAAACCTCATCTGTAAAACAAATGCTGACTCTACCTGTGCAATGTCATCTGACAAAGGCCATCGAAAAAATCTTTTCTACCTTTGGTTTGCGATAAAAATTTTATTACAGCACTGGATGCAGATATAACCTCAATGACTTGGCCAATGTAAAAGTTGGTGTCATAGTAGACAGCAACACATTATCCTTGATGCTCATAACTGAAGATATCCTGAGATGGTTCTTCATCACAACTGCAGGAGTTATCTGAATGTTCAGCAGATTCACTAAGGGACTTTTTTTGTTGCTTTGGAGGTGGAAATGAATCAACTGATTAAGTTGTACATTACTTAAAAAATAAAATAAATGACATATTCTTAATTGTCTAAACCGGGCAAGCGCCATTTGAAAACCAAAACATTCACTGTATAAAAATTTATCAAAATATAATTGTAAAAACATTTATTGAAAAGTTTGTGTAAGAAAATATAATGTTAATAAAACAATTTTGTAATGAAAGCAACATTGGATTTTTATAAAATAGTTTTTTTTGTTTTTTTTTTTAACAAATAATTTTAATAAAACATTTTTTTTTTTAATTAAAGGAACTTTAAAAGGTCAACAACAAATTAATTTAAATGAAACTGAAAAATCGTTATCTAGTTTAATTTTTTTATTATTATTTATTCCATGCTTCGGTCATAGTTTAGAATACTGATTTCTCCCTTGGATTTTAACGATAGGTGCACGAAAAAAATGGCGTCTCCATTTTCGGCGATAAACTGTAGAAGTACCCCCAAGAACTATATGTTCTATCAGGTGTTTTTGCTAAACTTGAACCGAGATATCTCAAGGTTGTGTTAGGTGTCAAAATCAACACCAGTGGAAATAAAGTTCAACTGAAAGCTGCTCTCTCTGACTACTTGAGAAGTTTTGTCATTTTTAACTAAAAATGTTTTTTTGGTTTAAAATGTACCCAGTTTAATTTTTAAAAGATAATTTAACAATGCTGAAAGTTTATCCAACCGAAAGAAGATAAAGCAAAGAACATATGGAAGTTTGAAAGAAGATATAGAAAATAAACAACTGACATCATTTTTTAAATTGTAAATTTCCATTTCTTTTATTGATGTGCTTGTCGCACTAAAAATATTATTAAAAAAAAAAAAATAATAACTTTCTATAACTTTTGAATAAACAAAAACAAATCCATAGTGAAACAAGTTGTTTGTTTACGTTTTCGTTGGGTTGTGTGACTCGTTAGTGCTGGTAGTTAATTTTCATGATGATACTGATATGATCACTTGGGATTAAGTCGTAGGTACATTCACTTTTATTAGTGGCGCTCCTTGATTTATGAGCATCGTATTATGACACCAACAGATTATTAAAGAGGATATATTTCTCTACAAAATGATGGATTTTTCGGAATTTTTTCAATTGAATTTCTTTCATATTTCTTTCACTGAAGTTTTCAAGTTGGATTTTTTTTGTGAAAAACAACTTAAAAACCCTTTTTTAAGCTCACCATATTGATAAGTGACCTTTTTTTCTTTAAAATGGTACTATTTTTTTTATACCTAGAGACTCATAATATCGCGTGCACCAAATTTGAAAAAGACCAACATCTTTTTGTGTAAAAAATAAAGCCGCATTCACCAAAATTAGTGACATAACTTTAAGTAGCCTGGAAAAAAAATCTATTAAAGACACAAGAAAAAGAATTATATATCTATAAAGCAAAAAGATTAAATTTTATTTAAATCAAAACTTTCTCAAAATAACCCAAAAAATAAACGAGATATTGCACGTTGAAGTTAAGGGAAATTTAACTTTATTTACCAGTTTTCGCATCCTAAACTAGGCTAGTTGGGGATACCTACTATATGGTAATATGCTATGGGCCCTAGTATGAATTTTGGAAGCCTTAAACTTATTCTTGTTTTTAGATGTACAATCTTACTACTTATCACTATAGATCACTGCAGATTACTATATATATATATATATATATATATATATATATATATATATAGTAGAGAGAGAGAGAGTAAAAAGATTAATAATTGCAAATTATAAATCAGTTTCAAAAGGAAAGTCAAACAAAATCAACTTGAGTGTACGATCGTTTCAGAAACAAGAAACAATATTCATTTTATTAAAATTGACAATAATTATTGACAAAGGTTTCGAATATAATCTACTCATCAGCAAAAAAGGGGGGGGGGTTAAGACACCAAAATAAAACTAGCATTTTTGTAGTTTAAGTAAGGCGGATATTCCTTATTAAGTTTCATTAGAAAACTTGTTTTAAGTTCAGTCAGTATATCTTTGGGCATGTTGCTGTATCTTGTCTCTGAAAAAAAAACAAAAAAAAACTTTGCTCTTTAGACTTCAGGTCTAATCCCTTTATAAATGTAATATATATATGTTAGCATTTCAGCCCAGCATTGCCCAGAGGTGTATGTTGAGCAAAAAAGTGGTAGTAGGAAGGCAGGCTCAAACCCGTACCTGGAAAAAGGAAAAGAATGGGAAAAAAATGTGATGTCTTTGCTGTTACGACCACCGTCAAACCGGAAATGACATAGGTTTAAATTAAGGCTAGACAGTTGAAAAGAGGAGATGACTTTCAAAAATATTGGCAAAAAAAGCGACCCCCTCCCTATAGAAAAGTGCCCAGTTGAAGGCGAAGAAACTAATATTTTTAGCCAATTTTCCGATATTTGTCGTCTGAAAGGTCGAGCTTACAAACGATACTGATCTTATGAAAATCCATTGCCTCTGTCGAAAGTTGTAGGCAGACATGCAAACATACATACATACATTTATATATTGGCAGCTCAAATTTTCGACCCAAACCAATTAAAAAGCTTGGCCTATCTCTGAATACCCTTTATGTAAAATTTCAAATGTTTAGACCAGAAATTGTGAGTAATTTGGTAGAGACCGCAGAGGTCAATTTTTTTTTTTAACTTTGACCCCTATTTTGACCCCTTAACATTTATTGTTTTGGGCTCAAATCAAGTTATTAAATTAGATCCATGTCCAACGAACCTATATCTAAAATTTCAAGTGTTTAGACCCAAAATTGACAGAGGAGTTTGGTAGAGTTCTCAAAGGTCAAATCGTTGAATTTTGACCCCTTAACAGCTAAATTTCTGGCTGAAAACTGATTACAAAGATTTTCCCAAATCTCAGTACCCTGTATATAAAATTTCGAGTCTATAGACTGAAAATTGACAGAGTTATTACATAGGGAAACGTACATACAGACAGACAGACAGACACACACACACTTTCATAGATATACACACAACTTAGGATTGCTACAGAGTCATGGCTAACAAAACAAGGGCATGCTACTCCCGTGTATTAAATAAAGGATTCCATTCGAAATTTTGTGTAGATTTCAGAGTTCGACAAGATACACCTGAAAAAGGTCACAGGTTACATCAACCGAAACGTAAAAATAACACTCAAGATGAGAACAGTAATTTGAATAATCCAATTAAATCAAATTATCAATCCTCATCTAAAAAATTCAGAAACATGAAATCAATTTGGTTATTAACTGTAAAAGCATTCATACGGCATCAGTTGAACCAGATCCAAATGAGGTCACTGCGTTCAGCATCAACACGGTCCACCCAAGCTAATCAGCAGCAGAGTCATTAGTATATTTTAGCCAATCCTGTTCTAGCAGGAAACACCAAAACCACAGAGGCCAGCCGTTAGCTTCATCAAGCCTATATACACTTTTTCAATCCATGTCCTCAGTTAGCTACCCTTGCACTTTCTCCAGCCTGCAAGTGCATTTTTTTTTCTCTCTCTATGGAAATCACTCCAGACAAGACATGAAGCCACTTGATATAAAGAGCTAAAAAAAAGTTGGGTTTTTTTTTAGTAGTTTCTAGGTTCAAAACTAATGATAAGTGTTACATGGATAGATTCTGACCCAGAAAACAACAATTCTTCCCCCTTTGTCAGAAATATTTCTCATGGAATGTGAGAACTACAGGACCAAATAAGGGAAGTGAAAGTTACAAGGCTGCCAAGAGTAAACCCAAGATCCACTTTCTACTCTCCTTAAATTAGAGCTAACAACTTATAAATGAATTCCTCCTCAGGACATAAATGAATGTGACCAAACTAGCAAAGTTTCCTTTTCAGAAGAATCTGTGATACATTTTGCATGCATGGTGTTTGGGATTTTGGTTGGAGAGATAGATCCACAGAATGCATCATGGACAAGATTTGTCCAAGACCTGTAACATCACAGAAACAAACAAAGGAAAGAAACAAATAAAAATCAAAGTCAGCATTTTTTTTTTTTCTGTTTTAGCAAAAGGCATTTATTACAATTACTTTCTAAAATTCCTGCTTCCTGTTTTTTTACTGTTCATTACATCTGTTATCAGATTAACAAAACCCTGCCATCTCAACACCAGCTTAACAGTCTCTCGCTGCCACTAAGTGCCCATACGTTTATCTCACCCAGCGTACACTTTTCTTTTCTCCTTGACCACATGCCAGCCATTTCTCATCTTCAACTTTACACGTCCATCTTCTCTGGCACGGACATTGCTCCTCTCCGACAACATGCTGTCCTTTTTTTCTTTTTCTTGTCACGCCAGTCCACGCACACTTGTTAATTTGCATACGTGCTCAAACTCTGCTGCTAATATCTTCGCAAGCTCACTATCCTACAACTGCAGCTGATATTTTCACACATGCCCACATGCGTTCTGTTACAGACCTCGAGTGTGTGAAGATCTTTGCGCAGGTCCCAGGTCTCACTGCCATACAGCAATATTGTGTATTAGCATTTGGTACATACTTAATTTTGTTGTTGATCAAGTAGTTTGAAAATAAGAGAAATAACTCCAAATAATTCAAACTTGCGAGATTTTAGAAAGCCGTTTTTAACATGTGGACATTGGAAAAACTCCAATTCGTGTAAAAATCGTTGTTCTGGACGTGACAGAAGACTGTGACAGAAGACTGTTTGAACATGATAGATATGGACTGCAAACTCATCCCCACCTCATGCAGTGCATTTGTACTAAACAGTACTGATTTCAGTTTTCATTCTGGAGCAATTGGATTGGCTCCATCTACAGAAGTTACCATGTCCCAACCAAATGTTGAAGAGGTACGATGTTCACTGCATGAGATATGAGTGTTAGTCAATCATAGTTCCAGCGGTGAACCTTGTAGAAGTTCCCCGGATCAGGTCAGTATCCTGTTTCATCATTTTGATTTATGTTTTCAACTGACCGCTGCAGCTTCTTTTCCAACTTTGAGGAGGGACTAGTTCAATGGCTTTGTGGACAAAATCATCTGATTGACGACAAAGAGCATGATCAAACTAGCAAAGGCGTCTCGAGATGAGAGCTTGCTGTAGAGAGGATATGTTGCAGCGAGAACGAATGGCATTTGCGATGAACTGTTGCTAGCAAACAGGAAAGATGCGGCATCAACAATGATGATCAAACACACATTTAGGGGTTTACCACGGCTGGCTGTTCGGTAGGAATTGCTTGGAGGGAATGAAGTTGTCAATGCCGACAGTTACTCAATCAGTTAAGACGGATGCTATGGAGGACACATTCTTTTTAAACATAAAGTGTATGGGTGGTTCCGGTATGAATGTTCATAAACTGTCTCAGTCAGTCATCAAGTATCGATATACTCTTTGATGGAGAGGTATATTGGGGATTTTGTTATAATTTGTTTTTATCTTTGAGACAACCGAGTGATCAGAAGATCCTAGCAGAGACAGATGACAAAGGGAGGTTTTATGAGGATTTCTCCCTTGTCTATGGTGTAACACAGATTGTAAATGAACCCACTCAAGTACCAGATGCTGACGAATAGATTTTTTTCTAACAACCTTCAACAGAAACAACAGGGATCAAACACCAAGTTTTTAGAGGTCGCTTGCTCTCATCGACCAGGTTTCACAGCCGTACAACGGGATGATGCGAATGAGTTTGATTTGTGCAGATTTTAGTACCACTCGTCTAGCTGAAACCACTATCAACAATTTCCACCACTCTTTATCTGTACCTAAGCCTAAACATAGATTCCATGAAGCTCCTTTTTTAGAACTGCACGCCTGTGGAACTCTGCTCCGTTTTCCTGCTTTCCAACTGACTCCAATATGGTAGTCTTCAAGTCTAACGTGAACAAGTTCCTGACGAGCTGTGCCTTTAATCCAATTTACCCAATTTTCACTGCTAACAATTACGACATTTTCCTATTGACTGCTGTACACTCATTAACCCTTATCCTCAAGTGGCCTCCGGACCTTGATAAGTGGTGACTCCTAAGAGAATTGTTTATTAAACATGTATGCTCAGAGTGTGATAATGTATGGAAGTTAAACTTAGCAAGTGAGGGTTGAGGATATGTGTGGCATGGAGAGAAATGATACAATGGATATTAAAGGGAAAATTTCACTTTACTTTATATGGGGGTCTTAGATGAGAAAACAATATAATTTTTTTAAGTGTAACATTAAAAGTCCTCAGACAAACACACATTCTCTCTCTCTCTCTCAAAAGAAATCAAAAGCATAAAAATAAAAAGTAATCAGCAACTGATTGTATAACCTAGTTTCATTGTTATTTTTCAAACATTTATCAACAAAAAAGTATTTTTTCTGACCCTACCCCATAAATTAATTGTTGTCAAAGCGAAGAAATATATTTTTGCACCATAATAAGCTTGGGATTGAATCTTAATATTGAAGGTTTCTAAGTGTACCTCGTGTAGTTTCTGGGTTTTAGCTAGACAGAGAAATATGAATTTCTTTAGTATAATTATGCATGGCATGGGCAACAAAATAAAGGAGTTAAAACATGAATGTAACATTTTTTTTCCTTTTAAAACTTCTCATACAAGTTTTCTCTCTCTATTCACTTCTGTACCCTTTATATTATTATGAACACAGACGGATCCTATTACCAAACAAAAAAAGCAGCCTAGGAAGATTGTTTTGTGACAAAAATGTCACATTGTGATGAAAATGGACATTACTTATCCCCTCACACACCCTGCCTCAAAAAAAAAAAAAAAAAGTTTTTGGTAATCTCTGGAGGCATCCAGAGCACTTCTAAATTCAACATTAAGTTTCTCTCCCTTTCCACCACTGTAATTTTAAGAAAAATTATGTCATTTCCGAAAGATAACTCAGCAAGCTTTCCAAATTAATCTTCTATACTCCTATAAATTTGTTTTTGTTTTTTTTGTGTAATGATATTCAGCTTAAAAACCCTTTTTTCTATTTATCTAAATAGAAAATGCAACTTTCTTATATATGGGTTGTGGAATTGCATTCATTTGCAAAAGATCTAGCTAATTTGCATATTCTTTAAAACATCCATTTTAATTAATTCCCTATTAGTTTTTTCAGTTTTCTCATGGGATGATGATCTTTAATTAACTATTACATATAATTATATTCATGCAGATATTCTACATGATTTATACTTGCATAATATTTGCCTAAAAAGATTATAGTAAACACAAACCATTTATATATATATATATATATATATATATATATATATATATATATATATATATATATTTGTTTAAAAAGTTTTGCCAACGAAATGCACAAACCTCTTTTTATATATATATATATATATATATATATATATATATATATATATATATTTATGCATGCATTTCGCTTCGGAAATTTTGTCTACATCAACTCCTTTCAGTTTTTGGTCTATAGACATGAAACAATATATAGAGTATTCAAACCCATGCATATTTGGATTTTAGCCAGGAAAAATTGGTGCAAAAGCGTGAAAATTAAAAAAATGTAATTTGCCAGGTGAAAGTTGAATGACAGGATTACGAATATGCATGCATAATGTAATAGCTATTGGTTCATGTTTTAATTTTTAGCCTTGCAGCAAACACGCCTTCATAGCTCAGGAATTAATGCCAAAGGAAAAAATAAATCATAAGCTGAACATTTTGGTTTTGATTCTCGGTGGTGGCACACGAGTCATTTATTTTTAACTTTTTAATCATTACTATATATTGGGTCCAATACAATATAATAATAATGACAAATCTGCATTAATCAAATATCATATTTAAGATTATTTTATGACTAGGCAATGCCAGGTGACCTCCTAGTACATAAATACATTGTTTACTTTTAAAATCAATACATAACATTAGAAATCTAGTAAAAACCAGAATCCTCCTAACAAAAATTGATTCAGACAATACTAACTTGATGGTGATTCGTTTAGTATTCTTAAAGTTTTCGTTAGATATACAGATGCACACTAACAGACAGCTGTCCTTTATATAATAAATTTATAAATTAAAAAAAAAATTTTTTTAAATTTATTTTTAAAACCAATGTTTTAGATAAAAAAAAAATTAAACAATTTTTTTTTTTTAAATAGCTATAATTTTTTTTTTTATAGAAATTACTCCAGACAAGTCATGAAGCCACTTGATGTAAGGAGTTTAAAAAAATATCTTCATATTAGGTATATATATATATATATATACCAACCTAATATAATTTTCACGTGTGACCAAGCAAATCTCCCAACCTTGACATTTAAAAATCACTGTTGATAACACCGGACAGGTCTTGTTTTTCTTAGTGGCATCATGCCACAAGGGATAAAAAAAGATGAAAAAAACTGTGTCTATCCTGACAGCCGTGATTACGTCAAAAAGTTTGATTTTTATTTGTAAAAGAAATCTGCGTTGCATGACTTACTAAACTTACATTTTGAATTTGTAAAAAAAATAGATATTTCAAGGTCAGAAACTCGCCAACAATAAATGCTAGATGGAATAGATTCTGACTCAGAAAACAGCAATTCTTCCCTCCTTGTCAGAAACCATGCTCATGGAATGAATGCGAGGACTAAAGGACAAAATAAGAGCAGCAAGAGTTACGCAGCCGACAAAAGTAAACCCAAACTTTCCGACTTATTCTGCGCCAGTTCAGCATTAAAATAATGTACGTATATTTTTGTCTGAAGCAATGCTAAAACAAAGAATATATCAATTTTATGGGTGTGTCTTGAGTAGTTTTTAACCGTTAGCTGAACATACAGACACAAGACAACTTTCCTTAATATTACAGATTTTGAAATTGATAACTGCAGCAGAAATGACATAATCAGCATATCGACTCAATTTCTGTACACCAAGTCTAAACATTTTAATACAAACAGGATACTGTCATTAAACGATAGTTGGAACAGGTATTTTGCTTCAAGTGGATCAGGTTTTGCTTGTTTTCTTTGGTCTTTCAACGTTTTAATTGTAAAAAGCGGCATTACATTTATTTCTTTGTGAAATTGTCATTGGAGCACAAGGGGGTGTGGGGGCGCAAGTGCTGGTGCGATAAAAGCGGAGCTAGGAGTGGATGGAGCGAGTTCAAGAAACTCCTGAAACACAAACCAGCAAAGTGTTACCATTATCAACAATAGGAAGCATACGGCATGTGTGCACACGGGTATGAGTGAAACGTGGCCAGGGACGGTTGGGGATATGTTTTGCATGGAGAGAGTCAGTTGATCAAATTTGAAAGACTCAAAGTGATTGAACCTTCAACCGCCAGAAGAGTGTAAATTACAACTGAATTTTACCAATTGTACCCAGTTATGGCTGATGGAACGAGAGCATGCTACCTTCCAGGACTAAATGAAAAGTTCTATTCTAACTTCCATGCAGATTTCCCAATTTCAACAAGATACACCTGAAAAAGGCCGTAGGTTACATCAATCGAAACATTGTGAAAATAACACTCAAGATGAGAACAGTGGCTCAGAGAATACAAATAACATGAATAATCAATAATCGATATTCATCATAAAAATTAAAAAAAAAAAAAAAATTAATTCTTGAAAAGTGCAAGATAAAAAAAAAAATTCTATTTAAAATTTGTGACTATGAAACTAGTTTCCTAATTGTACTGGCAGTGATTCATGGAAACACTTTCACATCATTAGAGCTGGAAACGGGGGGGGGGGGGGCGCAGAAATTCATATCATCTACGACAGAATTGTTTCAACACACAGCAGCGGAAGCAAGTCAATATTTTGTAAAAACATCAACTATTAAATGGATAAAAATCTCAATATAAACATCTTTCAGCCATCCAGAAGCACAGAAAATATACACCTCTGTAATATTTTACATTGGGAGTTGATTCAATTCATATAAAAACCATCCCTCCCCTCCCAACTCCAAAAATAAGTTTCTGATTTTCTATTAAATCTGCTACAATAGTGTAGCCTTCAAGTCCAATGTAAACAAGTTCTTGTTGAGTCGTCCTTCTCAATAATCAAAATTCTTCCTAATCTACATTATTAACAGCTACTACACTACCACCTTACATTCATTAGCCCTTATCCTCGAGTTGCTTTCAGGCATTGATAAGTGGCTACCCCCCCCTTGTCAAAAAAAAAAAAAAAAAAAAAAAAGAATTACCAAGCTTTCCAAATTATGAGAAGTAAAAAATTTTTTTTAATTTTAAAATGTCACTTACCTTACAATATTTCGATGTTCAAAGCATTCCATTCGACGCAAGGCCGCAATTTCTCTGATAGCATTCATTGGCACACCCTCTCCAGACAAAGGCAGCGGAATCTGTTTCATTGCAACCAGCTGACCGCTAATTCGATGCCGGGCCTTATATACAGTTCCATATGCACCACGGCCAATCTCAGACAATTGGTCAAATTCACTAGACGCAAACGATTCCGGTCTGCCACTCATTCTAAAGCTCCATTTTGCAGTCATTGTCAGAGGTTACAAATCACAGTCTAAGAATGATGCAGAGAGAACACACACAAATAATCACAGTTACCTGCAGAGGGAGAAAAAGAAAAAAAAAGATTTTTTTAAGCATTACAAAGACAAAGTTAGGCATTTTTTATTATTAACTAGCCAAGCACTGTAGATTTCATACTTATTATTATAAGCCAATTCTCTATCAATTATTATATTGTACCTAATATATAGTAAGGATTTCAAAAGCTTAAAAAAAAAAAAAAAATTAAAAAAAAAAAAAAGACTTGTGCCATCAGCTAAAATTGAAACCAAAACATTGATCTCTGGTGTTATTTGCTACCATCTGAGCTAACAACAGATCGATATCAGAACTTTCAAAATTAACCAACTTTAATGTATAAATGCATATTTGTCATGTGTTAGAGTAACAGGTTTAATCGACTTATGCTTACCAAGTTCCAATTTTTTTTAGATGTTGACCCCTTAGCAGTTATCTGTCCTACTAAAAACAAGATCGAATGTGTTCTACAGGTCCAAGTCCACTATATATCAAGTTCAATTTGATAGATCAAAAATTAACAGAGTAGTTTGATAGAGACTATTCTGCACACAGACAGGCAAGGTCACTTATATATATATATATATATATAACTTTCTTAAAAGTTATATAAGTATTAGCGGGGAGGAAAGGCTTTGACTGGTCATAAAATATGCTTAAATATGATATTTTTAATTTGCCAAGATTTCGTATATATTATTATAGAGTCGTGATTTCAAAAGTAAAAAAAAAAAAGTATTTAGGTGCCATCAGCTAGAATCGAAACTGAAGTAAAACTGTAGCAATCAAAGCTGGTGACGTTACCACTGTACCAATGTGACACACATATGAACTGATTAAAAATAAACTAAGATAAATTTGACCCTTTTTTGACACCTTAAAACTACTTAACCGGCTAAAGACCCATAAAAGAACGGTCCATAAAAAATCCAATCATTTGAGGCCCCTCTAGCGCTGCTCTGCGACTTTTAGTTTCTGAAAAGGTAGAGTTTGAAAATATGGAGACAGACAGATATGGTGAGTTTTATAAATTAGATTATATAATATAAAAATATATTTCTAAAAGTTGGGTGCTTATTCAGAATGGCACTTATGGCAGCATTTAAAATTAAAGAAAATATAGAAATGTCTGTATGGTGTATGTACCAGTCATTATATGAAGATGAAAAATTCCAAAAATCAAGTAATTTAATCAATTATCTCCAAGAAAATCAAATTTTACTGTTTCAATGAGAGTGAAAAAGTGTCCAACCAATCAGTGGACAAGGGCAGACAACCCTAATGCATATGAAAAGTGTCAAAATAATCACTGATTACTTCCCCTTATTATATTCTATAGAAAAACATGGCCATGTCTGTCATTTATCAGTAAAAAAAGGCAAATTTCTTTTTTGTAAATAAAAAAAAACTACTTGATCAATTTTTGTGATTTTTGGAATATAAAATCTTCATTCCGTGACAAATAGGTAAAATGTAAAAGTTTTTCTTCATTTTTGTTTATCGCTTTAAGAACCAATCTGAATAAGCACCAAAAATTGTTTCATTAGTTTGTTTTTTTTTGTGCACAAATAATTTTTCATGAAAATAAACATACAATGAGTGTATTCTTGCTTTAAAAGTTTCATTTTCTTTTTTTTTTTTGTCTTGGAACGGCGCCTTGCTTTTGATGTCTACAGTGTAACCCAAGAGATCCGAATACAAGAAAAACGGATAGAAAAGAGATTTTCTCTGGTCCCAAATTAGAGCCTTAACATACAGTGTAACCCGGATATAAGAGAGCTCTGGACTTTTCCCACATTAAAACCCGACCTTGTGTCTAACTCTTCTCTCATAGGGAGGCAAGTAAACTAGGGACTAATGAAGACGTTTAGTTACAAATACTTATCTATTTGCCTACCTTACAAAAGGGCAAAGTTAGACACAAGGTTAGGTGTTATTGAAGGTGAAAATCTAGTTCCTCAATAGGGCACTCTGGACGGGGACAAAAATAAAGATTGCCTCATTATAGAGAGACCACCTCCTACGAAGGATGGAACAGATACTACACTTTGGAAAATTTATTCATTTTAGAAAATTTTACAATAAACATAAAATAATCATAAAATAAATTAGGCACAAGGCCATTCAAAAGAGTGGAGATGGGGGTGTTTGTGGTCATCCTTGTCACTTTACTTAAGGGTTGTCTAGGTTTTTCCTTGCTTCCTAGCTAGTCACAATAATACCACATTCACTCCAGAAGTTGTTCTAGTTAACATTCCTGAATCGATTTTTTTTTTGTTCACAACAGATACTACACTTCGATCTTAGTTTAAAGGCTGAAAAGTAGCTCAGTCTATAAGTATTTGCTGATGGTGAATGTGAAGGCCATTGTTGTAGCTAGCAGGGAAGCAATTCCATGGTAACATGTTCCACAGAGGGAACTTTTTTGGAAAGAAACTTTGTTCATGGAAATTCCATTTGATTTTAGGCAGACGAAGGGAGAAAGGAAAGTTCTTTGACAGAGCTCTACATTGCGAGTGAAACAGTCACATTTGCGACTGATTTTTCAAAGTGGTGACTAGAAATAATGAAACGCTTATCTTTTGGCGATTGTATTTCTTTCACTGACAATTTTCCAAAACTCACTATCAAGTGAAAAATATCTTTTCAGCTTTTTTTTTTTTTTAATAAAACGAGTAAAGTTAAATTATTTAAGCAATAAAAGTTTAATAGAACAATATACTCTTTTTTATTTTTCAAAAAAAACGAAGGTTGTTTAAAAAATCATTTGAAGAAATTAAAATATTTATACCTTCAAGTATCAACATAAAATTTGTTGTATACTTAGAATTACACTTATTTAAAAAAATATACAGAAAAATATTTTAGATGTACATACTCGTTATAGAATGAAGATGTCATATTCTAAAAATCATGTGGGTTTGGCTAGTAACTTTTCTATTTGACTAGTAAACGACAATATTTAGTTGTCAAAGGTCAACTAAAGATAACTTTGTACATAGAGCCCTGTTTGAAGTTGTGGCATAAGAGATGAGGTAATAGTTCTCATAAAAATAAAAGAGAATAATAATTACCCCCTCATCTAAAAAAAAAAAAAAAGAAAAGAAAGAAAAAAGAAAAAAACCACACAGACAAAAATTCTCATAATTTTGAAGAGTGCAATGCAATCCTTCTTTGCTGGTATGAATGACCCTTAAAACTTGACCTTTTGCCTTATGGCCCAAACTAAGCTAAATAAATATACTAAAAAGCAAGTGAGGTCTTTGGAGTTGTGGTGAAGGGGTGAGAGGAGGACACTAGATTTTCCATTCAGTTTCCTGGTATCAGAAATACACACCAAGTACAATCTAGACTTGATTCTGGGTCACTAGGTCAAACAACAACAAAAGCAAAATGCGTGGGCGGCAGATGGAGAAATTCATTCAATGAATTTAGGTAGTAAATTAATTAGAAATGTTTGGACGCGGGTTTGTCACTTTACCAAGATTATTAACCTCTATATAATTTAACTAATATTAACAAAATATATACTCAAATATATTTTTTGATACTACAGGGAAAACATTTTTTAAATAACACTACGTATCTGTTCTGATGCTAGACTTCAGTTTTTTGTTCTCGGTTAGTGGAGAAATCCTTCACGACTGAGATTATGAATATCTCCACGATGTGAAATTGACTTTATGTATGAAAACCAAAGAGGGGAGATATAACAGATGAGAAATATCAAGTCTCTCCTTCATCAAGGCCAGAGTAGACGTCATGTCGATTTTAGCTTTACTGGTATTTTAAAATCAATAAATATTTCTTATTTTATCATTATTACCAGCAATAGAAGATTTTAGTTTAAACAAAATAAAAAAATTAAAAAAAGACAATTGAAAGAATCCTTTTGGCATCAGAAAATAGGCATCAATTTTTCAGATTCCGATACTCCCAAATTTTTCCGATTCCGATACTCCCAAATTTTCCAATTAATCATCCCAACACTAACATATATATATGAGAGAGCAATCATTCCTCCTATATCAGAAACATTGCTCATGGAATGTGAGCACTAAAGGATAAAATAAAGGAAGAAAGAGTTATAAGGCTGCTGAAAGGAAATGCAAGGTCCACTGTCTACTCTCCATAAAGTACATAAATTAATGAAATTAATCGTAGATCTTTTAAAAATAGATAGAAACAACAAACAAGACACAAAGGGCAAACAGGAAACCATGAGAGAAAATTAATAAAACTTTTTACAATGAAGACTTCAGTAAATTCTAATGTTCATAATTAGTTGGCCTTCAATGGTGAAATCGGATGGGTCAACCATCTCATGTGAATTTGTAAGAATGAATCGTTTTTATTTTTATCTATTTAAATTTCTATTATTTGTAAGGAGGAAAACATTTATGAATTGACCACTCAACAAACTCGTTGTAAAATGGTGGGATCATTCTATCGATCCAGTAGATATCTCACTGCTGATGCAATTCTCTATCTATATAAGAGTCAGGTACGTCCAAGGATGGACTACTGTTGCCACATCTGGGCAGGAGCTGCTAGAAAGGACTTATCCTGCCTTGATAGAGTTCAAAATAGATTTCGTAGCCTCGTAGGAGATGCCCTTTTCTCTTCCCTGCAACCTCTCACAGAAGAGATGTTGCGAGTTTGTCTCTGCTGTATCGTTATTTTCATGGAAAGTGTTCGACTGAGCTTCAGTCTATAGTCCCCCCTTCGCCAAACTTTCACAAGAAACACTCGTCTAGCTGAAAACACTATCAATAATTCCCCCCACTCTTTATCTGTGCTTAAACCTAAACGTAGATTCCACGAACAAAGCTTCTTTCTTAGAACTGCACGCCTGTGGAATTGTCTTCTATTTTCCTGCTTTCTGGCTGACTACAATATGGTTGTCTTCAAGTCTAACGTAAACAAGTTCTTGATGAGCCGTTCCATATAAGTTAACAAATTTACCGAATTGATTACTATATTGTCCAATTTCTACAGTACACTCTTTAACCCTTATCCTCGAGTGGCCTCTTGGCCTTGATAATGTGGTGATGCCTGTGTAAAAAAAAAAAAAGTAATCCACTAATGAATTTTTTACAGCCTTTTGCGCAGAGCAAGTAGAGCACAATTATCTAATGGCCGGTTAAAAAACAACTTCCTTCTAGTAGGCAGCAAAGACTCGTCTAGCTACAACCACTGTCAATAAATTCATTTTCTCTCTCTTTATAGTGATTTACTTTGTAGTGTTTAACAAGTGAAAATTCTTTTCAAGTGGTGTTTTCGTTTTTATTTATTTACTAGCAGGACCTGTTAATCGGTGTTGCCCGGTAGAACCCCCCCCCTTATAAAAATGTAAAAATACGATTGTTGTTGGTGGCCACTGCCATCCTTGAACAATTGTGGACACTGCCGGCAGGAGTACTATGATGGATGATGTAATTATGAATTGGTTGTCGTCATTTGCACTTTCCGGTTATAGCAAACCATGGAGATTTCATTGGATAATCATTTCTATAAATTAGCCAATGAAAGCCTTCCTCTTTCTTTCTACTTGTTTTTTTCTCTCACCAACCCCCACTTACCTACACCTGTGTCCAAGAGTTGGAAGTTCTGTTTGTTTTTTTTTTTAATTTTCTTCCTTTAGAGATTATAAACCTGGGTATGGGGCAGCCAAACCAGATGCCAACATTGCCCTGCTTTTTATTCAAACCAACCGAGAACTCTTTTTAGTATCCTCGTTGTTCCCTTTAAATGCAATTGTCTGGATCTCTTTTGCACTTGGTTCACCAGGAATATTAGTTAGGTAGGACTTCAGGTTCTTCTTCATAAGCCCTGTGGCACCTATAATAACTGGTATGATTGATATCTCCCTAAGATTCCAGTTTCTTTTCATATCATACATGAGACTTTGATATTTGGTGTGTTTCTCCCTTTCAACTGTCGAAACCTCCATCATTAGGGACACTCACTTCAACCAAGGTTGCTACTCTCTCTGACTTATTCCATATAAGGTTTTACAGCAGAATCATGGCATATGAGATTGAAGCAAATTTTTTTCATGGCCGAATTATCTTCCAAAGAGACGGGCGTTTTGTCAAAACACAATCTTGTCATAAATCTCCAACTGGAGCAATGTGCTTGTCCGTTGTCAAGAAGATGGTCATCGGCACAACCACGCTGTTCTCTCAGCCACTACCACATCTTGTGAATATATGTTCATTTAAGCCACTTGATATATAGTACATAGATTAATGAAATCAATTGTAGATCTTTTAGAAATTAACAAAAACGACAATAGAGACACAACGGAGGAAGAGGAGGTCATAAGAGAAGGTCATCATTGTTATTAAATTGTTGCTAAAGTTTTTGCCAGTTTGTAGAAGGGACATTTTAAAACATTGTTATTACCTAAACATATCACCATGATTAATTTATAACTTTTTTTTCTTTCTTAAAACATCATTCATATTTTTCTACAATATTCTAACCCATGTTGGCCTGAAAAAGATCTTTAGAAGTTTTTTTTTTTTTTTACAAGAGAGTCACCACTTATCAAGCCATGAAGGCCACTCGAGGATAAGGGCTAATGAATATAAGGTGGTAGTTTATTCATCGTTAATGGTGTAGATTGGGTAGAATTTGGATTATTTAAGGGGATGGCTCAATAAGAACTTGTTTACATTGGACTTGAAAGCTAGTTAACAGAAAGGGAGTCATCTTCCATCATGATAATGCTCATCCTCACACAGCACTACAAGCCAAAGACTTCCTAGGAGAACCTAATCGGAAATATTGCATAATTTGACATAACTCCCTCAGATTACCATTCATTTCGAGGATTACAAAACCATTTAGATGGTCTTACGTTAAAATCATGAAAGGAGATGGAATATGAAAATTTAGATTCATATTTCACAGCAAAACGTAAAGAATTTTACAATCAAGGAATTTATAAACTTGTTGACAGATGGAATCAAGTTATAGAGAGCAAAGGTCGTTATCAATATGAATAAAAATTTCCAGTGCTAATGCACTTACTGATCCGCGCTATTTTTTTACATCATATTTCCAAGTTTAATTAAAGTTTTATGATATGTTTTTTATTCAATTGTAAGGTTAAAGTACAGAATAGGTACAAAACACCCTCACCTCCCCATGTTAAGAATGGCTTTTTAAATAATAACGTTATTGTTTCAGCACGGATCAATAAGCGCATGAGTACCAAATTTTCAAAAGCACACAGTTTTTCATTTTCAAGATGAAATCTTAAAAACTTTTGCACCGACCTGGTATGTCAACGCATAAAATCTAACCTGAAAATTATCGGAAATGACTTAACTGAGATCTCCGTTCCACATGGTTGGTCTACACCAGAGGAATCATGACTGGTTAACCATCTTGTTAGATTTTGCCGCTATGGTTTAGGATGACATGCGGTTAGAGAAGATGCCAGCTCAGCCTGACCAAGGTGGACACTGTTGCAACAAAAACAACGGGGGGGGGGGGGGGGGGGGTAAGTAGTTTATGAAGCAGACTGGCAATCTGGGTGTGCTAAGTTCGAGTCTAGTTCATTTCACGGAAACACTTTCACTTAGGGATGTTGGCAACCTTCATGAAATGACTAAGTTCAGCATTTGTCCCCCCCCCGCCCCATTTAGCCCCAAAAGTCCCCAGGGGACATCAAATCATGGTGAAAATGAATAAACAGTGCAGTTTTAGGCTTTAACATATGTAAATTTGAGTTCTGCACCATGCAAAAAATGAAATGACTAAGTCCATCATTTGCCTCCCCCCCCCATTAGCCCCAAAAGTCCCCAAGGTCTTAATATATTTAAATTTGAGTTCAGCACAATGCAAAACTGCTAATAAATAGATATACACAGAAAATTTGGGAAAAATATGGTAACATTGTATCAAAAATGGAGTGGTTTTGTTAGCCCTAAAAGAGCCTCTGGGGCATACCCAAGAGTTATCGCAAAGTATAGACAAACAAAATTATATAGAAATCAGTTAGTTACAACTTTTCAGAAAGTTTTATAAAAATCCAAGGTTATTTCTTTTAATAAGCACAAAAGTGTCAATTTTAGCCATTTTAATTTAAAAGGCACCTCTATGGGGGGGGGGGGGCAATCTGAGTTTCCCCGGAAAATCCGTTCTGTTACTTTTTACTCATATCATGTTTAATGTTTGTGCAAAATTTCAAAAAATTTCAACGCGTAATTATTGAGAAAAGTGTGGACAGACGAACAGACAAGGGTAAATTTACAGATCAAAAAAATAAAAAGTGCTTAATGACATGGGCTGACAATCCGAGTATGCCAAATTCGAGTCCAGCTCATTCCACTTAGGGATGTTAACAACCTTCACGTAGTTCCTCCCATGAATATATGATGTCTTTCTAGAAAGAATTTTAACTAGAAAGATATCAGGATAAAGGAATGCAAACAATAATTATCCAATTCACACAAAATAAATAAATGATGTTCAACAACATGACATACACAGAACAAGACTAGTGAATAAGCAATTTCGTTACCCCCCCCCCAAATAAATCACCGCTTATCAAGGCCATCATGCCAATTGAGGACAAGAGTTATTTAGTTCCACGGGTAGAAGATGAAAAAATACTAACAGAATTAGTAACGATGCTTGGTTAACATTGGTCAGAAATTAACTATTTAAGAGGAATTTGTCTTTATTGGACTTGAAAATAGCAATGTTATAGTTAGCCGGGAAGCAGCCCCATGGCATTGTGTTCCACAGATGAGCAGTTCTAGAAAAGAAACTTTCCTCATAAAAGTTCCATTTACTTCTAGGTACTCAGATGAAGAAAGAGAATTTATTGACAGTGGTTGTAACAGAGTTTTTGTTGTGAATGTTTTCCGGGGTGGGAGTGAGGGGGGGGGGTCATAGATTGAAGCTAAGTCAAGCACCGTAAGTGCATTTCAATAAAAATATCAAATTGAAAAATAAGTGCATGTTTATAACTTAAATATTTTTTTTTAACTTCATACACAATTTTTATGCAATCTTACAATATAGTTAGCAGAAATAAAAATATAACTTACACCTAATAACTTATACCAAACGCATTCAAATTTAATGCTCTGCCGACCTCTATACTTGTTTAAGTCCTGAAACTGATTGTAAGAGTTATTATATCTGAATGGGTTCATCTACATATGAAGAAAAAAAAAAAAAGACTATGTTTTAATCTTAAACTTTTACATTTTTTTTTTTTTTTTTTTTTTCAAGGCCCGGCATGCCTTTTAATTTATTGTCTTGTACCTCTGCAAGCGACAAACACACGTACATAAAATCTGTTGCCAGGGACGCTGGGAAAATGGTGGTATCCTTCTACCGCGCCAGAAAATATCTCACTACTGATGCAATTCTCTATCTGTATAAAAGCCAAGTACGTCCAAGGATGGAGTACTGCTGCCACATCTGGGCAGGAGCTGCTAAAAACAGCATATCCTGCCTTGACAGAGTACAAAATAGACTTCGTGGTTTAGTAGGGGATACCCTTTTCTCTTCCCTGCAACCTCTCTCCCACAGAAGAGACGTTGCAAACCTGTCTTTGTTTTATCGTTATTTCCATGGTAGGTGCTCGTCTGAGATCCAATCCCTCGCCCCCCCCCCTTCGCAAATCTTTCACGAGAAAACCCCTCTGGCTGAAACTATTGTCAATAATTTTCAACACTCTTTATCTGTGCCTAAATCCAAACGTAGATTCAATGAGCAAAGCTTCTTTCTTAGAACTGCACGCCAGTGGAACTCTCTGCCGCTTGCCTGTTTCCCACCTGACTAAAACTTGTACGTCTTCAAGTCCAACATAAACAAACTCCTGACAAACCGCCCCCTTAAGTAAGATACTCTATCAAAACCCGCAATACTAATGATTACTACAATACTATCTCACTGATTACTGTACACGCAATAACCATTATCCCTGAGTGGCCTTCGGGCCTTGATAAGTGGTGACCCCCATGTAAAAAATATATATATATATATATATGTAACGTTCTTCCATAGCTAAATAGAAAATGAAAAGCTTGTATTTCTGGTTGTTCTGCTCTTAGAATTTTAATTCCTGCGATTGACAAGGTTTTGTCGCTAGAGTCGGCAGTGGTCTTGTTTATTAGAAAAGTAGGTAAACAAATTTTACAACATAGCGAGAGGCAGCTTCATAGGCTTTACCATCTCCTTTTAAGAAGGGGTTAGTTTATTGCTAATTGCTTGAGGCACCCTTCTCAGGGAATGTCGACAGGGTTGCCCAGGCATTCTTTTAGTAGGCCAACGTGCTTTTCTTCTAAGGCACTGGTTTTTCCAATCCTACTATCTGACTGTTGTGACACATTATCTAGCAATGTGAGGCAGATAAATAGGAAAAAGTAGGCTTTTAACAAAATCAAAATTAAGACAGTTTTAGAACGTGAAAAGTATACAGGTTGTTAGAAAAGCAAATTTTAACATGTTTGGTGAAAGTTATTTGTTGCATGTCCTGTTTTTTTTTCTCTCGATTCTTCAGCAACTAATTATACTGTGAGATTACAAATTTTTATATTAAAATTTTCTGATATAGTTGGTTAAAATTATTTGTTGTATGCTTCGTTTTTAGTTTTTTTCCCCTTTCTTGATTTATTTACTTTTTTATATAGCGGCTTTTACCTTAGGCAGGTTGAACCGAAGAAGAAAGTTTCTAGGGAATATCAAATTCACAAGCAGTACTTAATCACATGTTTAGGAGAGGAGATGGCATTAGGGTTTTTTTTTTTTTTTTTTTTTGCAGTTCTTGCAGAGAGATGCCGACGTCCTCTTACATACAGCGTTTGGTATTCTAAAATGGTCACTCATCTGATACTGAACAGGCTCAACGTTGCTTAACTTCAGTGATCAAACGAAAACCGGTGTGTGTGTGTGTGTGTGTGTGTGTGTGTGTGTGTGTGATATTTTATGGCAAATTCTACTCTCTATTTCAAGGTTGTTAATTATATTACAAATTTTTGTATATATTTTTTTTAATAAGTTAAAGTGGGATTTTTTTTTATTAAAGTAAGAGGCACCCAAAGTGTGTGTGTGTATATATATATATATATATATATATATATATATATATATATATATATACACGCACATTTATCTTTCTTTTAATAATTCATTTCCTTTTCCTTGTACCTATTTGTGAATTGGATTTTACTCGTGCGAATAGAAATTTAACTAACTTTCTTGGATTCTGCATCTTTGGATTTTACCGTCATTGGATAATTTTACCCTTCACCAGACTATCCATTCACATGAAATCGCTTTTTTATTCACCCTATTCCCTCTGTTTCATTTTTTGTTATCAAGTAAGATCTATGACTTACTTGTAGTTTCATTAAATACTTTTACAAGCAAAATCCGATCCCGCATTTTGCTAAATTCTACCCTCTAATGAGAAGGAAAGTATTTCTTTGAAACTCCGCGGATTAAGGACTATCCACTTATTTAGTGTTTCCTTTTTAAAATTAAATATGTTTTTAACTCTTTTTCAAAGTGTTTTTTTTTTTTAACGTTTTATTAACTACTTGTTTTATATAAGTACATCTGACCTTTCCTCCGAGCACCATGGCAGAGAAATCAACAAAAAGGTTAGCTTAAATTTTTTGGATTTATTTATTTTTTGTTTTTTCTGTTCTTCTCTTATTAATAACATGAATAAGTATCTATGAAATGTGTGTGTCTGCGTGTGTTTACATAAAAACACACTTGATATTCACTAACACAACTGACAACAAACACACGCGCATACACACACTAAAATAACATTATACAAACTATAAATAGGTCATGTAAAAGAAACTGTTTTGACCCAGTGACCTAAAAAACAAAAATTCATTTTTGAAAACCCATCAAGTCCTTGAAGTGACAATTCATTCATATCCCAAGGCTTCCTCTTCTTCCATCATTCTATCAGAAAAAAAAAAATGTCCAGAAGATATACTTTTGTGAATGTTTAAATCCCAGCTTTGTGAAAATAAGTTTAAATGTATTTAACTAAAAAATAAAATAAAATATTTTTTTCAAAAGTGTTCAATGTGCAGCTTTGAAATTATATAAATATCAGAAAACCCTTGATGTTAATCGTCTCGTCAGGGGTTCAACAAATTATTGACCGCCTAACGAGACGAATAACGCTGTTGAAACGTTGATTAATACGCGTACAGTTTTTCTGATGATGTCAGTTATACATTAGGTGTATCAGAATTTTGGGGCAATTTTGACACCCCTAACACGAAACTGCAAATAAAATATAAAAGAAATTCGTAATTTCTCTTTTAAAAGTGGGTTGTTTATTTTCTTTATGGAATATACTTCCAAAATAAACTATTAAAGTTGTATAAAAAATAATAGAAATATTTAAAAAAAAAAAAAAAAAAAGTGTTTACAAAGTGCCGGCGCGCCTTCATGCAGTCATTTTTTTTTTTTTTTTTTACGTAATGAAATCAATTGAATTTTACGAGTTAATTTTTTTTTTTTCAATTTTTAAACTTTAAAAATCTATTAAAATTTTTCTATTGGTTAAATTTTTACGATATTTTCAAGGTGAATGTGAACTTTTATGCAATTTCCAATGAACCGAATATAATATTTTAGACAAACGTTTTTTTTTTTTAATTCACCCCGCCCCCATTTTGAAATGTCTATTAAAATTTTAATAATTACTCACCAAAGTTTTATATATCACAAATTGAAGATAAAAGATCAATAAATAATATATTGTAAATTAAAACAAAAAAAGAAGTGTTTTTTTTTGGGGGGGGGGGAATTTACCTGTAAAGTCCAAAGTGTAAAACCTTTTTTTTTTTAAACC
>NC_136514.1:30039114-30059114 GCF_053919585.1 Euprymna scolopes | reverse complement strand
TATAATATATATATTATATATATTATATATAATATATATATAAATATTATATAATATATATTATATAGTATATATATAAATATTATATAATATATATTATATAATATATATATTATATATATATATATAATATATATATATAAATATTATATAATATATATTATATAGTATATATATAAATATTATATAATATATATTATATAATATATATATATAAATATTATATAATATATATTATATAATATATATATATAAATATTATATAATATATATTATATAATATATATATATAAATATTATATACTATATATTATAATATATATATTATATAATATATATTATAATATATATATATATTATATAATATATATTATATAATATATATATAATATATATTATATAATATATATAATATATATTATATAATATATATATAATATATATTATATATAAATATATATATATATAAATATTATATAATATATATTATATAGTATATATATAAATATTATATAATATATATTATATAATATATATATATAAATATTATATAATAAATATTATATAATATATATTATATAATATATATTATATATAAATATTATATAATATATATATATATAAATATTATATAATATATATATATATATATAAATATTATATAATATATATTATATAATATATATATATAAATATTATATAATATATATATATATATAAATATTATATAATATATAATATATATAAGAATAAATATTATATAATATATATATATATATAATATATTATATAATATATATATTATATAATATATTATATATTATATAATATATATTATATAATATATATATATAAATATTATATAATATATATATATATATAAATATTATATAATATATATTATATAATATATATATATAAAAATAAATATTATATAATATATATAATATATTATATAATATATATATTATATAATATATATTATAAAATATATATTATATATTATATAATATATATTGTATAATATATATATATAACTGTTATATAATATATATATATAAATATTATATACTATATATTATATAATACATATATATATATATAAATATTATATAATATATTATATAATATATATATATATATATAAATATTATATAATATATTATATAATATATATAAATATTATATAATATATATATATATAATATATATATAAATATTATATAATACATATATATATATATATGAATATTATATAATATATATTATATAATATATATATATAAATATTATATAATATATTTTATATAATATATATATATATAAATATTATATAATATATTATATAATATATTATATAATATATATTATATAATATATATTATATAATATATATTATATATTATATAATATATATTGTATAATATATATAACTGTTATATAATATATATTATATAATATATATATAAATATTATATACTATATATTATATAATACATATATATATATATAAATATTATATAATATATTATATAATATATATATAAATATTATATAATATATATATATATATAAATATTATATAATATATTATATAATATATATAAATATTATATAATATATTATATAATACATATATATATATAAATATTATATAATATATATTATATAATATATATATAAATATTATATAATATATTTTATATAATATATATATATAAATATTATATAATATATTATATAATATATATAAATATTATATAATATATTATATAATATATATATATATAAGTAAATATTATATAATATATAAAATGCACTTTTGCAGTAAGAGGATGTTGTAAGAGCAACTATTGCTTAAGGTGTTTAAAATGTTTGAACAACCTGCAGAAGTATCTGAAATCCATCTATGAACTTTAAATCAAATAGATTATATCAAAGTTGACATATTGTTACACATAAAAATTGAAACTATTACAAAGAATCGCAATGGCTAACATTTGTTTAGTATCACGAACGCATATCAGGTTTGATCATGATCGTTCCAGTGGTCTGGCCTGTAGGAGAGTATATATACATAGACTATGACCTTGACCTGTGACCTTTACCTTGGAAAATGGTGTACACCATCCCTAGATAAGGGATCATCATCATCATCATACCAGCTTTGGTCATGATTGGTCCCGCAGTGTGTGCTGTAGGGGAGTTGTACACACACACACACACACACGAATGTTACCACTTAAAAATATTTTTTTTAATACAGTAGCGTCCAAAACTAAGGGACACAAATTTTAAAACCTAATATTTCTTGGAAATAACAACTGTGAAAAGCTGAAATTTTTACAACTGGTAGTCGTTATCATCCATAATAACATACTAAAATTTGAATCATTTGAAAAGGATAGAAAAAGAATTATAAAAATTATTAGGGGTTACGGCCAGAGCTCATTTGTTCACCAAGTGTTTATGTAGCGATTAGTAAAACCTTGTTGTGTTTGGCATATGTTCCTTATTTACTTGCCTCCCCACGTGGGAAGACTTAGACACAAGGTCGGTTTTTAATGTGGCGAAAATCCAGCTTCCCCCCCCCCCCAAAAAAAAAGGGGCACTCTGGTTAGGAACAAAAATAAAAATTGTCTCAGTCATGAAGGATTTCCCTTTCACTGACCAAGGACAGAAAAGGTAAAGTATAGCATCAAAACAGATACTACACTGTGATCTTAGCCCGTTGTTTGTTCAATGGCCCTGACGGCATTCCAGCTTCAACCAGAACTAGCTCCTAAAGCTGTTTAAGCATTGTCTTAAGGAGAATTGTTTTCCAACACTTTGGAAAACCCTATCATTATGACCCATATTTAAAAATTCAGATGATCAGTCATCTCCCTCTCAGTACAGACCAATAAGTCTCCTGTACGTCATAAGTTGCTGGAATCTGTCTTAAATAGAGTAGTCAACTACCTCAGCAAAAAATTTCCTCAGTGACATTCAATATGGTTTCCGTTCTGCTAGATCTACAGCAGATGTGCTAGCAGCTATATCTCATAAGATTAGCAAATCTCTTGATGGAAGCTTCCTTTCTAGGGTAATTGCTCTTGACATATCAAAGGCCTTTGAGAGTATGACATAAAGGTCTACTCCAGTTACAATATAGCCGAAATGTCTTCTCAATTATTAAATAATTTTTCTCTGATAGGTTCATAAGAGTAGTTATTGATCGGCAGAAATCAGAAGTTCATAGTATTAATGCTGGAGTCCCCCCGGGGTCCATCCTGGGCCCAACTGATTGACATCAATGATCTCCCAAATCACATCCTAAAATCATTTGTAGACATTTATGCTGATGACACTATCATCTATGGCAACACTTCAAAGCTGTAAATGACCACGTTCTCTCTGATTCTTTCTCCTCTGATCTGGAGCATGTGATACAATGGGGAAAGAGATGGCTGGTTAATTTTAAGGCATCTAAAATCAAGCTTCTATCTTTACATCATCAACACTGATCTCTATCTGGCATCAATTGAAATGAATGGCTCTCATCTTGGAGAGGCTCAATGTTTTGACAAGCTTCTGGATCTGACCTTACTCCTGATATGAAATGGAACACATACATCAAATCCGTTGCTAAGGTCACTGGAAAAATGATGGGATCTTTCTACCGCTCCAGTAGATATCTCACTGCTAAGATAATTCTCTACCTGTATAAGAGCCAGGTACCTCCGAGGATGAAGTACTGTTGCCACATCTGGGTAGGAGCTGCTAGAAGCCAGGGTTGGATCAAATACAATTGTATTTGTATTTCAATTGTATTTAAATACAATTTTAATGTAATTGTATTTGTATTTTTAGATTTAGGAATAAATGTATTTGTATTTGTATTTTTAGACTTAGGAGTAAAAGTATTTGTATTTCTGGTAACCTAAACGAAAGTATTTGCATTTCAATTGTTAAAAGTCAGTATTTGATCCAACCCTGTTCACATACATGTTGCTGTACCAGTCTACCAGCCCTGTCCACTTCCAGTCACACATGCTGCTGCTAGTTGAGTGACGATAAGTCTGTGAGTCAAGTAGCTTCAATTCAGGGTTGCCAGCTTGGCTTTTTTAAGGCCAAATTTCGCGAATTTGGCTTTTTTTGAAGCAGTTTGGCTTTCAAAATTTTTGTTTGTTTTTTTTCAAATTTATGCTTCAAATTTGGCCTTTTTCGGATAATTTTATATAAATATTTATTAAATATGGATTATTAAAGAAAAAGTTATAATAAAGTAATTTAAACAGTTGTTTGGATGTCTAAACTTGTAGATTTAAAAAAAAAAACTTTTGACCTCCCACTCCCATTCACCCTCTAGCACTAAGCGAATCTCACACCTAAATGTTTAATCCGGTTTCACAGTTACTTACTAAATGTCTATATGGACCCTTTCAAAGAGTTCACAGTTGAGTATGAAACCATTTTGGGGACATTTTTTAGTGCTGGCGCCTTGTCCCTGCCAATTAGGTCACTGAGTATATTTCCTCTGAAATAATTAATTCTTGTATTTTTCGTTTGAAATTCTTTAAAAGTAGTGTTTTGAAATTAATTGAATTAATTTATTTTCAATTCATAGAAATTTGAAAACTTATAACTATAGCTATTTAAAGTTGTATTTAAAATGAATATTTTTAAGTATTCATATACTTTTTCCTGAGTAGTCCCAAAAGTTTAATTAAAAGTCAATAATTATAGATTTTCTAACTATCTTGGATTAATAGACACATTTGCCTTAATAATGACGCATAGATTGTTCTTGGAAACAAAGTCTAGTTTTAGAGTTATGACTAAAATTAAATTTATCAATATTTTAGAGATATTTTAAGTTGATACCTCCAATCCCCTGAGTAAATTTGGTCTTCTGACGACTGACATGATTCTTTTAAGAATATGATTGACAAATAGAAACTTATTTACAAATTGTACCAATAAATATGGTATGGAAAAAATGGCACTAGTAAAAATGGTAAGTAGATGTGGAGTCTAAGATAATAACCAACTACTTTTCAATTATGCTGTCATCTTAGAAATCTGTCGATTATACTCGCATGTTTACTCATTGTAAGTGTTTTCTTCAGATTTCATGTGTAATACTAAATAGATTGTAACTCCAAATGGTTACTAATATCATCATCGTAAAAAAAACATTTATAAACATCTCTTTTATGTAATCTGTCCCCGTTGTCAATCAATGCTTACATTAAAGTGTAGTACCTGCTCTGATGACCTAACTTTATCTAGTCTGTCCTTGGTCGATGAAAGAAAAATTCTTTTAAATTGGGGTATATATTTTTGGCTATGGGAGATAAATTCTGTGCCTTTTACTTTTTAAGGCAATTTCATTTGGTTTTACAATTTTGCCAGTCAGACTTAGAGATAGAAAAAAGTTAACTACCCTAAAAAGTTATGATGGCCCGAAAATGAAAGATCATTTATGTATAATTTATATGCGAAACTAATTACTTAATTTAAATTATAAAATATTCCTTTTCTAGATGTTCACAAGTAATCTTTTGAAAAAAAGTAGAATTACATTTTTAGGAGGGATAGCTGAGGGTTCTCATCTACTTTAAAATATAGATATAATTTCATTTTAATTTGACAAACTTCTTAATGTTATCCTGGTGCTTGTCCCTAAAAGTACACAGGTGAAAATATCACTTCCAAATAAATTAACAAGAAAACTCTTTGATATAATTATGCATTAGGCAAAAATATGTTCTACACCAAAAATCTTATCTCCCCAATTTTACGTATTTGCAAATCATAAAACTATGATAAAATAATTAAAAATCCACTCAATAAATATCCTAATCTTTAAACAAAAAACAAACAAAATAAATTACTTATACCAAATGCAGTAGGACTTAATTATCTATCGACCGTATAATTTTAACATGCTGCAACTCTTAATTGTTTTTATATTTCAAAATGTTAATATGTGTTCTAAATGATCTTTACCCAACATTCCTATTATTATTAAACGTTTCATTTACTTATTTGTAAATGAACATTTATAGATCAATTTTGACAATTTTCTGTACAATAACATGTTTTTAACAAATAAAAATTATTTTAGTACAGAAAAATTAAAAGCAGCGGCTGCCAGCGATTAAATCGTTGAATTAAGTTTCTATTTTCAAGATTTTTTTTAAAATCTTGAAAATAGAAACTTAATTCAATTAATTAAAATAATTAAATAATTAATTAAATTCAGGTAAATATGGCAGTGGTAAAATTTTATTTGGGCTTTTTCAGATTATTACAAATAAATATCTATAAAATAATTATTAAGTAAAACATTATAATTATTTTGTCGGTACTTCTACAGAAATTGAACCTAACTTAACCAAGTTTTAGAGAAATGAGAGATTAGCCAACACTTCTCGAACGGTCCTACTTTTCCGTTGTTAATGTGCCATTTTTACTTATTTATTCACTTTTGCCATTTGTACAAGTGCCATTTTTATTGAGCACCCTTTATATATATATATATATATATATATATATATATATATATATATAAAGTCATCTCATCCACATATGGTAGTTTCGCTATTTACAGCTCATCAGTGCGGCTAGACCACCAAATGCCAAAAGCCATATATATATATATATATATATATATATATATATATATATATATATTATTCGAATATTTAGTGAAATGAAAAAAAATATAATGGAAAACTGAAAACTTAAAAAATTATTTTAATTCTATAAATTTATTAATAATAAAAGACCAAATATCATAGCTGACTGTTTGCAGTGCAAGAAGTCGTATTCGGCATCAACTAAGGCAACATCTAACCTAGTTATCCACTTAAGAAGAGTTCACAAAGATCTGTATGCTGATTATGAGACAATGAAAGCTGCAGAGGAAAAGAATAAGCGTGAGAGCTGTGCATCACATTCATCACAGCACAAAATGACTTCGTTCTTCAAAACCAAGCCTCTACAAGAGAACAAATTTAGCACTAAGCACATCAAACAACGATCTATGGTAAAGAAACTCTTAAACTCCATTGCATGTGACCAACTGTCTTTGAGTATTGTGGAAAGTAACACTTTTAGAGCTCTTCTACATGAAGCAGAACCATGCTTCGTGTTCCCAAGCAGAACCACACTTAGAAGCAGTTTACTCCTGCAGAGAGCAAATGACATTAAGTCGCAATTGATAAACGAATTTGAAAACCTCAGTCTTATTTACCTGACACTAGACCTCTGGACAAATCGGAAAATGGTATCTTTTCTTGGTGTCACCGTACACTTCATCAACTCATCATGGGAGCTGAAGTCGCGGGTCATTGCTTGTGATAAGTTTGAGGGGCGACACACAGCTGTAAATATTGCTACAGCATATGAGGATGTAGTGACTAAATTTGGAATTCGTGGCAAAGTGAGGAAAGTGGTTGCAGACAATGCTTCGTCTATGGTGAGAGCATTTGATATATGTCTACCAGGATTATATGGAAATGAAGTGAAAAATGAAAGTATCAAGGAAAATGGAGACATAGATAACATTGATATTTTGGAAGAAGAACTTGATATTTTGGAAGAAGAACTTGATCTGAATGAAGTCCTTGCCCTTCTTCCACCGGATCGGTCCAGTTGCTTTGCACACACACAACAAATCTGCATACGAGATGCCTTCAATGATCCCAGTGTCAGATGCAGCGCAATTGCAACTGTGATACACAAGTGCTGTAGTATTGTAGCTGCAATACGGCGATCTACTGTGGCAGCACCGTTCTTGGAAAATATTGGGATTTCACTGCAGGCTGCTAATGCTACTAGATGGAACTCTCAACTGACTATGCTTAAGTCAGTTCTCAAAGATGTCAATGGCGTCAACTCAGCTATTTGTCTCCTAGGATCGTGCAAGAACATACGAGAATTGAACGTAGTGGAAATATCAATGCTAAAAGAAGTGGTGCAAATTTTGGACCCATTCCAAGAGGCAATGTCGCAAGTGGAAGGAGAAAACATGGTGACACTTTCTTGCGTTGCACCAGTTGTATTTGGCCTTGAACACAGCCTCAAACTATTCATGGAAAGTAAACCAACCTACTGCTTAAACTTGGCTAATGCACTACAGTCTTCTATCAAAAAGAGATTGCATCCGTTTCTTGATAGGACTGATGTCATTGCTGCAGCTGTCATGGACCCCAGGTTTAAGCTGTCATGGCTGTCATGTGAAAAAATGAAAAATAAAAATATTTCGAAGATTGTGGACCTAATTATTTCGCAGTCAACTCAGTTGTCTTTGAAGAACACAGTTCAAGAGAGGAAGTTTTTCATGACCGTGAACACAAATCAAGACAAGGCTGACATGAATGCAAAACGCCCTCGTCTTTTTGCCTACATGCCACCAGCTGGGAAGCTAAATGTAAGTCCATCAATAAGCGACACTACAGCGGTAAAGGCAGAACTCGATTCCTACTTAGAAGAATGTGTTCTGGCTTTTGACGTCAACCCACTGAGGTACTGGCGGGAAAACAAGAGCTTCAAGATTTTGAAGCCTTTCGCCATAAATATTCTAGGGTGCTGTGCAACATCGGTACCATCTGAAAGAGTTTTCAGCAAGGTTGGTAATTTTTATACCCCAGAGCGAGCCAAACTTGGCCCGGAAACTTTCAGAGCTCTAATGATGATAAAATGCAATGAGGACATGATATAGAGTGTAATGTAGATGTCAAATTTGGAAGGAAATATTTCTTCTTTTTTCTTCTTTTCTTCGCATATTTTCAGATTGTTTAAATCAGTTATTGTATTTTTATTTGCATTTTGAGATTGAGGAATAAAAGTATTTGTATTTGTATTTTTAGCGTTAGTATTTGTATTTGTATTTTTAGAGTTAGGAATAAAAGTATTTGTATTTGTATTTCTGGTAACCTTAACGAAAGTATTTGTATTTCAATTGTTAAAAGTCAGTATTTGATCCAACCCTGCTAGAAGCATCTTATCCTGCCTTGTCAGAGTTCAAAATAGACTTAAAACTTAGTGGGGGATGCCCTTTTCTCTTCCCTGCAACTTCTTTCCTACAGAAGAGATGTTGCAAGCCTGTCTCTGCTTTATCATTATTTTCATGGAAAGTGTTCATCTAAGCTCCAATCTATTGTCCCCTCTCGCCAAACTTTCACAAAAAAACACTCGTCTAGCTGAAACCACTATCAATAATTTCCCCAACTCTTTATCTGTGCCTAAACCTAAACATAGATTCCATGAACAAAGCTTCTGTCTTAGAACTGCATGCCTGTAGAACTCTCTACCATTTCCCTGCTTTTAAGCCGACTACAATATGGTTGTCTTCAAGTCCAACATAAACAAGTTCTTGATGAGCCGTTCCTCTTAAGTAATCCAATTTACCAAATTTCCACTACTAACAATTAATACAATATTGTCCCATTAGTTACTGTACACTCATTAACCCTTATCCTTGAATGGCCCTGGGCTTTGATAAGTGCTGACTCCTTTGTAAAAAGAACAAGAAAATCTGAATATTGCAATTTTCAAATAAGACGTTGTGCTTCCTTTATTAATTGATATCTACTGATAAAATTTCACAAAAATCAGAATTATCTGAATTTTCACAACAGGCTTTTTCTCAACTTTTTTACCCTATTTGCATAAACCTAAATTTAACTAAATATAACCCACATTTTGGCACCTTATGCCTAGCACCTGTGTTCCAAAATTGATTTTATTAGTTTAAGAGTAAATACTAATAATATTACATGTGGTGATGATAAACTCAATCAAGGGGAGCTAAATCTTTGTTTCAGGCGGAGTTATCTCCTCCCTTTTACCTCTGTTATGAAGTTCTCACCTGGAGACACAGGAACGGGACGAGACAGTTGCTGGCAGGTACTAATGAAAGGATAACTTTGAATCCGGGTAAATGAAGATGGAGATGCTCGTATATTGTTTCTGTTTGTGATACTAATAGCGGACTAAGACTGATAGGTGTAATTCTGTATTGCATCCTGGTAAATAAAATGTCTATGCCAAGTCAACTGCGAGTATCATCATTTCATCCACTACTTTTTGTTCTTCATGTGCCGCAAACACACATATTTGTATTTGGAGATAATCTTTTGCAATACATTAATAGTTATATGCCAACACCTCCATTCATAACAATCTATTAATATATGAACATTCCTAAATAATAATAATAATAAGGAGAGAGCGCTGACCAGACCTCCGCTGGACAAGCGCAAAAAGAACTGGGACCTTGGGGAGGCTTAGTGCCACTCAAATTCTAGTACAGACCAATGGCTGCTGCCAGCGAGAAATCAATGGTGAGAGGCTGTTGCGACAACGAAAATTTATTTGCAAATGCTATCGAAGGAGGTGGAGGGTGCTGGACATCTGGGGAGACTTGTTGTCACTCAGCTTCCAGGAAACACAACAGGTTTTCAATTAGACCTATGATGGCCTGTGTGAAAGCTTCATGTGAGCCAATAATAATAATAATAATAATAATAATATTAAAACTTATCCAATTCCCAATTGTTTCCTTAAAATTCATATTTTTTTTTTTACTTGTGTGGGGGTCACAGTTTATCAAGGCCTACAAACCACTCTAGGATAAGGGTTAAGTGTTAGGTAGATGGTGAGACAACATGATCAGTAATGGTGGAACTTGGGTAGGGTTCAATTATTTAAGAGGACTGCCCAACAGGAACTTATTTACATTAGATTTTAAAATGATTATGCTATAGTCGGCCGGGTAGCATCCCCACGGTATTGTGTTCACAGACAGTTCTAGGAAAGAAACTCTTCTCATGGAATTTTTTTTTTTTAGTTTTAAGTAGAGATACAAAGTGAAGGAAGTTGTGACGGCTGTTGTAGGTAGAGGAGTTATTTGTTGTGAAAGTTTTATAGGAAGGAACCGTAGATCAGAGCTCAGTCGAGCACCTATCATAAAAGTAATGATAAAGCAGAGGGAGACTCACAACGTATATTCTGTGAAAAAAGGGGAAAAAAAGGGAAGGTGAAAAGGTCTTCGCTCATTAAATTTCAAAGATGGTTTTTGTACTCTGGCAAGAGGAATGAATTCTATACATACAAATATACAAACATTATAAAGATATATAATATATATAAAATATATATATGTAGTAGAGATTTAGAAGGCTATCACAATGCGAGGAATGAGATATAGTCAGTGTTGATGAGAGAAGACGAAAACAAGTGGCGATTTACAAATCAATAAGTACACACATATATGTCTATATATACATATATTTATTCAATTGTATTAAGTACAAATGTCTTACTTGTTATGGTTGTGACAATATCCATATGGATAGCATGGATATTGTCACAGACATAACAAGTAAGACATTTATACTTAATACAATTGAATATATATATATATATATATGTATGTACTTATTGATTTGTAAATCGCCACTTGTTTTCGTCTTCTCTCATCAACACCAACTATATCCCATTCCTCGCATTGTAATAGCCTTCTAAATCTCTACTACATACCTATCCCACACAATGCTTCAAGCAAACTACATATCAATTCTATATATATATATATATATATATATATATATATATATATATATACACTGCTGATCAAAAATTTAAGACCACTTAAAAATCTTTCTTTTTTCTTAAGGATAGATTTTAAACTCTTCTTACTTAAGGTTACTAATACTACAATCTAAAAGGTTATGGAAACAAAAAGGAACATTCCAAAAATTTTATTTAAAAATTTACATTTTTATTAAATTAGGTTTGTTACACATGATCAAAATTATAAGATCAAGGGTATAAATTGTTAGATTTATGGTAATTCTAATGTTTTTAGTTCAGTTAGAGATTAGCAATCATTGTGTAAAACTGTTACCATGCCTAAAGCAAGAAAACTAACCGAAGTTGAGCGCTCTCGAATTCTAGGATTCCATAAGCAAAGTTTGTCACAGCGAGCGATAGCAGGTAAGGTAAATCGCAGTAAAACTGTTATTTGCAACTTTCTAAACACTGAGAATTATGGAAAAGCAAAATCCTTTGGTAGCCCCCTCCCCAAATTTCTCCTGGAGGAGAATTAGACGGGTTGTTATGAATGACAGAGGACTTTCTTTTAGTCAAATTAAGGCAATTTACAGATGCTGATTGCAGTCCAATAACCAAACCTGGGACGTTGAGAAGTGGAAGAAATCCTGTTTTCTGATGAGAAAAAAATTAAATTTAGATGGTCCTGATGGCTTCCAGCGATATTGGCATGACAAAAACATGCCCCATGATATTTTTTTCCACACGTCATAGTGGTAGAGGGTCCGTAATGGTATGGGGTGCCTTTTCTTAGAGGGACAATGGAGCTCCAGGTGGTGCAGGGTCGTCAGACAGCAGCTGGTTATGTTAGCATGCTACAAAAAGCATCTTTTATGATGGAGGGTCATCGTTTGTGTGGGGATGGATGATTATTCCAACAGGATAATGCTGCAATCCACATTGCAAGACGGACCTTAAGCTTTCTACAAGAAAATGGAGTCCATCTCTTGGGACATCTTGCATACTCACCAACTTGAACCCAATTGAAAATGTTTGGGGATGGATGACAAGAGAGTTTTATTGAAATGGCAAACAATATTCAACAAAAAATGAACTTCGTGAAGCCAGCTTCAGAAACTGGAGCAGGATCCCCTGCACCTTAACGGAAACCCTTATTTCTAGCATGCCCTAAAGAATTTTTAAAGTCATCAAAAGCAGGGGAGGTGAAACTCATTAAGTTTGATTGTTGAATGTTTTCATACACTTTTCATACACTTTTTGTACAATTTAATAGAATTGTTGTCTCTGGTCTTATAATTTTGATCATGTGTAAAAAGCCTAATTTAATAAAAATGTAAATTTAAAACTAAATCTTTGGAATGTAGCTTTTTGTTTCCATAACCTTTTAGATTGTAGTATTGGTAACCTTAAGTCGGAAGAGTTTAAAATCTATCCTTTAAAAAAAAAAGGGATTTTTTAAAAGATTTTTTTTAAGTGGTCTTAAATTTTTGATCAGCAGTGTATTAAAATTATAAAGAGCTGAGAAATAAACACACCTTGGTCTTTATTATGGTGCAAAGGTTTCGTTTTGTTTTACAGCATATCAACCTTTTTCAGGCTATTTAATGCCGAATTCAGTAATTTTGAAAAAAAAAGTTTTTATGCTTCAAGTTCTTTATATCTATTCATAGTGTTTGGTTTGGTTTGGTTTGGTTTTGTAGAGGAAATTTGGGTGCTTATTCAGATTGCCACTTTTAGCAGCATTTAAAATTAAAGAAAATACAGAAATGCCTGTTTGATGTATGTACCAGACATCAGACAAATATGAAAAATTTTTTAAATCAAGTGATTTTTTTTTTTTTATTCAAGAAAATCAAATTTTACTGTTTCGATGAAGGTGAAAAAAAATAAAATCAATGAATAAAATAAAATATGCATCAAAACTTTACAACATGGCAAGGAAGAAGAAAAAGAAAAACAGAAACAAAATAACACACTGAAGATGGAGTATACCTCCGAAATATATTTGTGATAAATTTCAAACAAGTAAAATATTTGTTCATTTTCCTAATATTACGTTGTGATTTGGTTTCAAGCGCACTTGATGCGTATTTTATTTTATTCAAATTAAAACAACATTACTATTGAACTCTCATTCTTGACATAAAATCAATGAATCGATGGATAAGGGCAGACAACCCAAATACACATGGAAACTGTCAAAATAATCACTGATTACTTCCCCTTATGTTCTCTAGAGAAATATGGCTTTGTCGATTACATACTGGTAAAAAACGACAAATTTTTTTTCGTGAATAAAAAACAAACTACTTGATCAATTTTTTGTGATTTTTGGAATATACACTCTTCATTCTGCAACAAGTAGGTACAATATAAAAGTTTTTCTTCGTTTTTGTTTATCACTATAAGTAAGGCTATGACAACAGAATATTCTTATCATTGTTTTGACACTCGAGTATATATCCCACAGAGATCAATCGATAGCCACATCACTCTATATAAAAGCATATAAGATATCAATGGATACACACTCAAGAGTCAAAACAATGAAAAGAATATGCTGTTGTCCTAGCTTTAGTTATAAGTGCCAATCTGAATAGCCGGTGAAATTTATTGTTTTTGTTTTAGAATTTGTAGAACATGATTGAGTTTGGCATAGGGAAACAAAAAAAATGTAACAGGAATGTTTGGTGTATAAAGAACAAGATTGCAAATTATGTGACTTACGATTCCATGATTCTGCTACTTGTCCTTCGGGTGCAAATATTAAGAGTTGTATGAATGCATCTTAAAGAGACTATAGTTAAATGCCTGCCACCATTTTATGAGAGAAAACCACAACGGTTGTTATGGTTAGGTGTCATTACCTGACAGGTAACACAAATCTCAAAGAAAAGAAATCTGGGTTAACGGGAAGAGAAAAGGAAAAAAAAATGAAATCACTGATGCGATTCTGCTTTTCAAAAAAAGATTATGAATTGAATCGTAGCACAGTAGGTAACATTTTCTCTGATAATGGATATTTTACTCTCTGAAATTAATACGAAAAAAAAAAAGTCATGTTTTAAAAAAACATCTAAGGATTTGGGATAAAATAATTGCATCTTAAACATGGTTTCAAAGATATTTGTCTGTTTATTCAAAATTTTTACTATATATATATATATATATATATATATAAACTTCCCAATTGTTTTTCCTCTGAGGAACACATACCTCTGATGAGCTGTTTGGTGAATCCATTATTCAATGAAACACATGTAAGACGTACCACATTAAAATATTAATAAAATAATTACGCTTCTGGTTTTGGAATGATAACTAATTATATATATATATATATATATATATATATATATATATATATATATACACACACACACACACAATCTGGCCTTCAGACTAAGATCCAAGTCTAGTATCTGTTCTGATACTATACTTAATTTGTTCTTAGTCAATATAGAGGAAACCCTTCTGTACTAAGGTAATTTGTATTTTTACCTACTGTCAGAGTGCCTTTTTGGGGGGAGCTGGTCTCTCCCCTCCATTAAAAACGACCTTGTGTCACATTTTGCTTTTGTGGGGAAACAAATATATATTTGTTTATATATATATATATATATATATATATATATATATATATATATATATATTAGTCATTCACATACTGTTTCACAGCTCTTCAGTGTGACTGAATTAGCACCCCTCATAATTTTTAAATTTTATTTCCTGCTTTTTTTTTTTACAAGGGAATCATCACTTATCAAGGCCCAGAGGCCACTTGAGGATAAGAGTTAATGGGTATGTATTAGTCAATGTGATTATAGTGTAGTAAACATAAGTAGTGTGAATTTTGTAAATTGGATTACTTAGGGGGACGGTTCATCAAGAACTTGTTTACGTTGGACTTGAATACAATCAGAATTTAGTCAGCTGGAAAGCAGGCAAACGGAAGAGAGTTCCACAGGCGTGCAGTTCTAAGAAAGAAGCTTTGTTCATGGAATCTACATTTAGGTTTAGGCACAGATAAAGAGTGTGGGAAATTATTGATAGTGGTTTTGGCTAGAGGGGTGTTTTTCATGAAAGTTTGACAATGGGGAACCATAGACTGAAACTCAGCTGAGCACTTGCCATGAAAATAACGATAAAGCAGAGACAGGCTCGCAACGTCTCTTCTGTGGGAGAGAGGTTGCAGGGAAGAGAAAAGGGACTCCCTCACTAAGCTACGAAGTCTATTTTTAACTCTGCCAAGGCAGGATAAGCTGCTTCTAGCAGCTCCTGCCCAAACCGTTGGCCGTATCTGGCTGTTATATACTTTATGTATTTTATATGCTTTATTTATTCGGGCTCGTTTGACTCATCCGTCTGGTGGTTTTCACAAATTCGCCGTATTGATACCTCCTGTTCCAAAATCCGGATTAAATGAACTTAAAACCAATATATTTTTTTTAATTACATTATTCAAAAGTCTCTACTTTGTACTAATTTATACAGATATTACAGAAACCTGCGCAAATTAACTCACGTTTCGATACCGTTGCATTTCCATTTCTAAACAATTCTTTGGCTGGAACATCTTGAAATAAAAAACTGGTTCTCTAGAAACATCAATCAATCTCAGCAGATCTAAGCGAAACAGATCCTCCCTCCTTAATTACTGATATCATTGTCACATTTCCAACGGGACCCTTTTTATTTAATCTACAGGTTAGCATGTTCTTGTTCTGTCAGCCATGACTGGGTAGAAGTACTAAATAATATGCAATTGTACTTTTTTAGTGTCGCCCCACACTGAGGATTGAAACTTCAACCTCCAGAGGAGTGTAGCTTAGAACTGAATTTTACCAAGTACATTATCCACTATGCGAGGAGTCTTTGTGGAAATTCTGTGCAGATTCCAGAGTTCAACAAGGTAGATCTGGAGATGGTCGGAGGTTACATCAACCAAAATGGTGCGCAAATAACGCTCAAAGTGAGAACAGTAGTCCGAATAATTCAAATAATACAAATTATAAATCCTCATCTCAAAAATTCAGAAACAGAAAAGTAAGTTGTTTAACTACTCAAAAAATAGAACAATCTGTCAATTAAAAAAAAAAACATCTCAGACTGTGAATAATATTTTTCATAACCTAAACATAGACACACATCTCTCTTATAAGTTTAGACAAAATAAAATAATAAAATCACATTAATTTTGTAGCTTAAACACAAAACTAGTTTAAAGTGGGTTGCCAGTTGTGGGGAAAAGGTTCCGAGGTAATCAGATTAGACCCCTCTCCAGGAGTTGGCTATTCCCAGAAAGCAGCACCTGCCTCAAATGAGGTTGGGGGTTGGGCATACCCAGAAGTGGGAGTTATTGTCAAAGGTAGAGATACTTTTTTTTCCTACCTCACTGAACGTCTCAGGGTCCACCCATTATCAAAATAATCCTACCTATCATTATTATACTAAATGGGAGTTAATCAACCCTTTGTTTTTATTTTTGTTTTTTCATTAAGCTTTTTTTTCTTTAACTAGCAGGGCTATCCAGCATTGTTTGGGGCTATAAAAAAAACTAAATAGAAGATGTTAAATAGTATTAACCCTACCAGACCAAGTTACCGATATACTGGTAATTTCCGAAAATGCTATATATCAAGTTACTGCTAGAGCGGTATTTTTGCCAACCACATGTTTTTATGTTGTCAGAGAGCTAAAAATAGCTACCCAATCGCGGCACCTCATCTGACCATATCTGCGCTTTGTGCATGGAGAAACACCTGAGATATAACAGACAGCACCCTGGAGTATCTTACAAAAACAACCTCCAAAAGGTGAAGACAAGGTTCTGGCGTACCCACTGCAGAAAGTACCTGTGCATCAAGCAGGGCGCCACCTGTTGGACGGGCTTGCACACGAAGGCTCAATAATGAAGTATCAGAATAGATATTACACTGAAAAATATATTTTTTGCAAAAAATATATACATAAATTGCAATTTAAATTTTGAAGAAATTAAGCACAAGACCATTAAAAAGATATGAAGAAAATAAGAGTCCTTTGCTGTTCTTCATCTCTGCCACCTTCTCTAGAATCATTAGTCACCATAATATCACATTTACTTCGGGGGGGGGGGCCCCACCCTATTTAAAATATCCCCAATATGTTGTAAACTTTAATTTTATTTATAAATATATATATGTACACAAATTCGTGAGGAGTGGAATAACAAAAAAAAAAAAAAAAAAAAAACCTTCCCAACCCTTTCTAAAGAATAAACCGCCTACTGTCTTCCGGTTTGTTTAGAATGAAAACAAACGGTTTGCTATCAAAGTGGGAGTGGGACTTGAATGGGAAGAATGAAGTAGGGGTGGACTTTGGGAATGCATAGTGTTCTTCCAAGATGAATTTAATTTGGGGAGGTCGAGGTCAAAATTAGAATGGAAATGGGCATTTCGAAAGAGCTCTTTTATGAAAAATTAAAGGAACAGTACTCATTCACTTAAATAGCGAAGAGGTTAACTTACTCAAACACTAGGTTCTGACAGGACCAGGAACCATGTGTGCCAAGAAAAGGAATACATATTGACATTTTTTTGTAGTATCTAAAGTCTCCCTGTACAGGGGTTTGTCAGGGCAACCTGGTATGAGGTTACTTTTCCAGAGAAGTAAACCCTGACCAAATATTCAAAATCACATAGTATTTGCAGCCTAAATAAAATCGTCAACCCACACTAGCTTTTACAAGAAATGGTACACCATCTCCAAGTGATATTCCTACTTACTTGCCTCCTCACGAGGGCAGAGTTAGACACAAGGTCGTTTTTTTTTGTTTTTTTGTTTTTTTTACATAGGCATCACTACTTATCAAGGCCAAGAGGCCACTCAAGGATAAGGGTTATAAAGAGTGTACAGTAGAAATTGGACACTATAGTAATCATTAGTAATGAAAACTTGGTAAATTTGATAACTTATATAGAACGGCTCATCAAGAACTTATTTACGTTAGACTTGAACACAATCATATTGTAGTCAGCCGGAAAGCAGGAAAACGGAAGACAATTCCACAGGCGTGCAGTTCTAAGAAAGAAGCGTTGTTCATGGAATCTACGTTTTGATTTAGTCACAGATAGGGGAATTATTGATAGTGTGTACAGCTAGACGAGTGTTTCTTGTGAAAGTTTGGCGAGGGGGACCATAGATTGAAGCTCAGTTGAACACTTTCCATGAAAATAACGATACATCAGAGACAAACTCGTCGGTTTTTAATGTGGGGAAAATCCAGCTCCCCAAAAAGGGGCACTCTGTATAGGAACGAAAATAAATATTGTCTCAGTCTAAAAGGGCTTCTCCTCGACTGATCAAGGACAGAAAGTGCGAAGTGTGGCATGTCCTGGAATCCAGTAAAACCAAGAGATGAAAGAGAGAAAGATATAAGATATTTAAATGGTTAATTGGAAGAAAAGAAAAGTATGCTCCCACCTTCTTTACTAACACAGAGTATAAAAGATAAAGAATTTTAATGATCTATGAGTTTCATATAGAGATCAACTGTTAGCCCCAGAAGGAGGGGGGGGTTAATTTCTGGGAACTTCAACTAAAAGAAAAAATGAGTACTTGTATAGTTTAATCAAGACATTAAAAAATGAAAATATCGAAGAAAAAAAAAAAAAGAAAAAAAAAAAAAAAAAAAAAAAGTCATATTGTACATATCCGTTTTGAACTGAAGATCTCCGGAAAAAAAATTCACTTAATTTGATAGAGTAGTTTTTTTGTTTTTGTTCTTTTTTTACAGCGGAAAAACACGTTTTTGTGACAGCACGTTGAAGGCAGACATCTTGGAATTTTTAAAAAATTTTTTGTTTGGATGTTAGAAATGCCACGGGGAGATAACTCAATTTAAAGCGCCGACACTCCCTCCCCATCTTTAATACTAACTTTTCTTCCTAAAAATCGAACCTTTTGCTCGGTATCCTAACAAATAGTTTTGTTCGCTGTAAAAAAAAAAAAAAAAAAAACTACTTGATGAAATTAAGTGAAAAAATTTTTTCGGAGAACTTCATTCCATAACGGATACGTGCAATATAAACTTTTTTTCGATATTTTCATTTTTAATGTCTTGATTAAACTGTACAAGTACCGAAAAATGAAACAAAATAAAACAATTCAGGTAACCCTAACCCAGGCTCACTAGAAACACCATTCATCTCTCGTATCCCATGGTGGTTCAATGCTATGAATTATATAAAGCAAAGGATGTTCAGGATTGATAGGAGCCATCACACCATTGCCATACTCCCAGAACTGTAGAATCTCTTTTCTTTTTTCTTTTTTTGGTGTGTGTGGGGGTAGGGGGGAGTATGCTAGCAAAGGTGTTAATCTAGAAAAGCCTTTATTATTATTTTTTTTTATATACTGAAATTATCAACTGATATATTTTAAAGGAGAGA